>NC_073243.2:83082500-83170000 GCF_029281585.2 Gorilla gorilla gorilla
TACCATCAGAGTGAACAGGCAACCTACAAAATGGGAGAAAATTTTCACAACCTACTCATCTGACAAAGGGCTAATATCCAGAATCTACAATGAACTCAAACAAATTTATAAGAAAAAAACAAACAACCCCATCAAAAAGTGGGCGAAGGACATGAAGAGACACTTCTCAAAAGAAGACATTTAAGCAGCCAAAAAACACATGAAAAAATGCTCAACATCACTGGCCATCAGAGAAATGCAAATCAAAACCACAATGAGATACCAGCTCACACCAGTTAGAATGGCGATCATTAAAAAGTCAGGAAACAACAGGTGCTGGAGAGGATGTGGAGAAATAGGAACACTTTTACACTGTTGCTGGGACTGTAAACTAGTTCAACCATTGTGGAAGTCAGTGTGGCGATTCCTCAGGGATCTAGAACTAGAAATACCATTTGACCCAGCCATCCCATTACTGGGTATATACCCAAAGGACTATAAATCATGCTGCTATAAAGACACATGCACATGTATGTTTATTGCGGCATTATTCACAATAGCAAAAACTTGGAACCAACCCAAATGTCCAACAATGATAGACTGGATTAAGAAAATGTGGCACATATACACCATGGAATACTATGCAGCCATAAAAAATGATGAGTTCATGTCCTTTGTAGGGACATGGATGAAATTGGAAATCATCATTCTCAGTAAACTATCGCAAGAACAAAAAACCAAACACGGCATGTTCTCACTCATAGGTGGGAATTGAACAATGAGAACACACGGACACAGGATGGGGAACATCACACTCTGGGGACTGTTGTGGGGTGGGGGAAAGGGGGAGGGATAGCATTGGGAGATATACCTAATGCTAGATGACGAGTTAGTGGGTGCAGCGCACCAGCGTGGCACATGTATACATATGTAACTAACCTGCACATTGTGCACATGTACCCTAAAACTTAAAGTATAATAATAATAATAAATAAAATAAAAAAAGAAAATGCTAGAAAAAAAAAGTTGCTCCCAATTCAGTTAATACTAGCAACAAATAAATTAATAGATAATTTAAATATTTAAATTGCAATAAAACAATAAGATAATATAGACATATCTCATTTTATTGTACTTTGTTTTGTACTTTGCAAATGGTGCATTTTTAAAATAAATTGAACGTTTATGGCAACCCTGTACCAGGCAAGTCTGTCGGTACCATTTTTCTAAGAGCATATGCTCACATTGTGTCTCTCTGTCACATTTTGGTAATTCTCACAATATTTAAAAACTTTTCATTATTAATATGTAATCTGTAATCATTGATCCTTGATGTTGCTATTGAAATTATTTTTTGGCTCCACAAACCAGGCCCATAAAACGTTATGAGCTCGACAGATAGATGTTGTGTGTCTTTCTGACTTCTCCACTGACTGGCTTTTCCCTCATTTTTCTCTCTCCCTCCCTAAGCCTCCCTATAACAAAGCTGGAGAAGGAATGTTTGAATCTAGCAGAACCTGGTTCGTAAGGTTTAAGGAAAGAAGCAATCTTCATAACATAAAAATTCAAGATAAAGCAGCAAGTGCTAACGTAGAAGCTGCAGCAACTTATTCAGAGCATCTAGCTGAGATCATTGATGAAGGTGGCTACACTACACAACAGATTTTCAATGTAGATCAAATAGCCTTCTATTAGAAGAACATGCCATTTAGAATTTTCATAGCTAAAGAAGAGAAGTCAATGCCTGGCTACAAAGCCTCAAAGGACAGGGTGGCTCTCTTGGTAGAGGCTAATATAGCTAGTGACTTTAAATTGAAGCCAATGCAAATTTATTATGATGAAAATTTTAGGACCTTTAAGAGTTGTGTTGGCCGGGTGCAGTGGCTCATGCCTGTAATCCCAGCACTTTAGGATGCCAAGGCAAGCGGATTGCCTGAGCTCAGGAGTTTGAAACCACTGTGGGAAACATGGTGAAACCCCGTCTCTACTAAAATACAAGCTGGGCATGGTGGCACGTGCCTGTAATCCCAGTTACTCGGGATGCCAAGGCGGGAGAATTGCTTGAGCACAGGAGGCGGAGGTTGTAGTGAGCCAAGATCATGCTACTGCACTTCAGCTTGGACAACAGAGTAAGGCTCCATCTCAAAAAAGAAAAAAAAAAGTTAAATCTACTCTGCCTGTGCTCTAGAAAAGGAACAAAATTTGAATGATAGCATATTTGTTTACGGTATGGTTTACTGAACATTTTAAGCCTACTGTTGAAACCCACTGTTCAGAAGACAAGATTTATTTGAATATATTCCTGTTGATTGACAATACACCTGACACCCAAGAAGATTAATGTTGTTTTCATACCTGCTAACACAACATCCATGCTGCAGCCCATAGATCAATAAATAATTTCATCTTTCAGTCTTATTATGTAAGAAACACACTTTATAAGGCTACAGTGGTCATAGATTGTGATTCCTCTTATGGATATGGACAAAGTAAATTGAAAACCTTCTGGAAAAAAAGTCATCATTCTAGATGACATTAAGAACATTTGTGATTAGTGGAAGGAGATCAAAATGTCAACATTAATAGTAGCTTGAAAGAAGTTGAGTCCAACCCTCATGGATGGCTGTGAGGGCCTCAAGACTTCAGTGGAGGAAGTCACTGTAGGTAGATGTGGTAGAAATTGCAAAAGAAATACAATTAGAAGTAGAGCCTAAAGATGTGACTGAATTGCTGCAATTTCAAGATAAAACGTGAAAGAATGAGGAGTTGCTTCTTGTGGATAAACAAAGAAAGCGGCTTCCCAAAATGAAGTCTCTTCCCGATGAAGATGCTGTGAACATTGCTGAAATAACCTCACTTGAGGTCTCTTTATGATAAAACCCTCAACAAACTCGCCAATGAAGGAACATAAGTCAAAATAATAAGAGCCATCTATGACAGATCCACGGCCAACATTATACTGAATGGACAAAAGCTGGAAGCATTCCGCTTGAGAACTAGAACAAGATAAGGATGCCCAATTCCACCACTCCTCCCATTCAACGTGGGTACTGGAAGTCCTAGCAAAGCAATCAGGCAAGACGAAAAAATAAAAATAAAAAGCTTCTAAACAGAAAATAAATCAAACTATCTTTCTTTACTGATGATGTTTTCATACCTAGAAAATCCCAGTGACTCTGCCAGAAAGCTCCTGGAACTGTTAAATGGCCAGTAAAGTTTCAAGATACAAAAGCAATCTATAAAATTCCATAGCATTTCTATACACCAGTCACATTCAAGTTGAGAGCAAAATGAGAAATGCAATCCCATTTACAATAGCCACACACACAAAAATAAAATACCTAGGGATTCATCTAATAATGGAGTTGAAAGATCTCTACAAGGAGAACTACAAAACACTGCTGACAGAAAATTTAATCTGCCACATCTATATTGAGAAAAAATATTGAGACAGTAAAGACAAATATATAATACATGATATAATTTATATTATATATATTCTTAAAAACATCAGCTCTAAAGGACAATAATCATACTGGTATTCAGCATTAATAAGTAACAGAGGATAATAGAAATCAAGAGAGGGTACAATGACTTTAAAGTTTTGATAAAAAAGTGATTTCTAACTTGACCAGTCTAGTATTCTATATGCCAAGTATATGAGGACAAAATGCAGTCAGTCATTTTTGTGCATGCATGAACTAATATTTCCCCATTCAATCTTCCTGAGAAAGTTATTTAAAAATATATTCCAACAACAAAAGGATAATAACAAAAAAATTTATACAATTTAAGAAAGGGTAAAATATTAAAGGGACATGTATCTTCTTAGAAAACAATGTCAGTGGCCTCAATTGGGAATATCTGTATGAAATCAGATGTAAACAATAGAAGGATTGATAAGAAGCTGACTGATATCAGTAACAATTTGCAGGACTGATAAGTCTGTTGTCCCAAGTAGGAAATAAGAGAAATAGAAATGCTAAAAAACAAATCAAAACTATAGATGCAGCAATCATGGTTTTAGCTTTTTACTCAAAATAATTTAAAATATATGTTCACACAAAAACCAACATACAGATGTTTATAGTAGCTTTATTCATGATTGTCAAAATGTGGAAATGACCAATATGTCTTTCAAGAGGTGAATGGATAAACTGGAATATTTTGAGACAACAGAATATTATTTCCTCCTGAAAAGAAATGACCTATCAAGCAATGAAAACAAATGGAGAAAACTTAAATGATATTGCTAAGTGAAAGAAGCCAATCTGAAAAGGCTACAGAGTTTATGTTTCCAACTATCTCGCATTTTGAAATGGCAGAACTATGGAGGCAGTAAAAAGATTAATGGTTCTCAGTGGTTAGAGTGGAGAATGCATGAATAGGCAGAGCACAGAAGATTTTTAGGGCAGTAAAAATAGTCTGTTTGATGTATAATGGTGGAATCATATCATAATACATTTGTCCAAACCTATAGAATGTACAACACCAAGAGTGAACCATAAACTATGATAGGTAATTAGGATGTGACCATGTAAGCTTATTCATTGTAACAAATATACCCACTTTGGGAGGCCGAGGTGGGCGGATCACGAGGTCAAGAGTTCGAGACCAGTCTGGCCAACATAGTGAAACCCCGTCTCTACTGAAAAAAAAAAAAAAAATTATCCTGGTGTGGTGGCACACACCTGTAGTCCCAGCTACTCAGGAGGCTGAGGCAGGATAATCGCTTGAACCTGGGAGGTGGAGGTTGCAGTGAGCTGATACTGCACCATTGCACTCCAGCCTGATTGACAGAGCCGAGACTCCGTCTCAAAAAAAAAGAAAAAAAAAAAGAAACAAATATACTTACCATTTTAGTGGGGTATGCTGATAGTGGCAGAAGCTGTTTATGCATGGTAGCAGGAGGTATGTGAGATAGAGTAAAGTATAGAGTTTTCTCTACACTTTCTTCCAAATTTTGGTGAGAACCTAAAATTTTTCTAACAATAATCTTAACACTTTTTAAAATTAAAAATAGACACGTTAACAAAAAGTGGATTAAAGACGACACAAAATGCATTTACCTAAGGTGTTTTACTTAATAAGAAATATTTTTTCATGGCTCATGTTGGGAAATCATGACTGCCCTGAAAGATAAATTTTCCATTTCAAATGAGAATCTTAAGCTATTATATAAAGTTGACCAGATAAAAAGCAAACATGCTTTTGGAAATAAGTTTACTCTACGTAACTTGAAAACAAATTCTTAGCAAATGAACACTCCTTTGGTTTATGTATTTAAAAAATGTATTAGCACACTTATAGAATAATCACATTGTACATAGAGACAATTAGATTAAAAATTAAGGTTTCTGAATGATAATAAAGAAAAACAAATACAAAAATACTGCATAAAAATTTTATCAGCAATAACTTCTGGATATATATAGATCTGCTTTTTTTGTCTGCCTAAAATAATTCAGTTCAAATCTTGAAAAAAGTCAGACAACAATTAATTCTTGAAATAATCATTGCAGGAAAAAAAAAAAAACAAAGCATTGATTCCTTCATTCACATCATTTTGGAGTAAAACCCTCAAAGCTGTCATCTGTGAACATGAAAGACAATCATATTTTTGAATACGAAACAAAGATTAATGTTATTCCTGGTTGAAATGACACACACAAATGTTTGCATTAGTAGGTGCAGGGCATAAGAACAGAAGGGGATGAGAGCATGCTCTGAGATAAAACAATATTTACTGCTCTAACAGTATAGATGATGTCTAACTAGCTCTGTTCATTGCTGACAATATGCCATCAGCCATAGTTGTATGAATTACTGATGTCTGCCAGCACTTCCCTTGAGCATCAGTACAATCAATATATCTGATGCTAATTCCCGGAAATCATTGTTCTTGAAGATTCTAAGAAACTATACTACATTTAGTATTATGTGTCAATCATATGCTTTAGTGACTCAATTAGGAAAAGTGGAAATTTAAATCTAATATGATTTATTTTTAGTTTATATAAAATAATTTTATAATAACCTTTATCAAAAGCCTACAAATCAAAACATAATATAATCTAATTGGCCTGAAAAACTTTAGCTGGCATGCAATACCAAAAGTTATCATAAAGTAAAATAATGCAAAAATTCATCAAATGTCATAATTTTGAAGTTTTATTTTGTAGTTTGAACAAGTCATGAAAAATTGCATGGCTCCTATATGTATTTGATGTTGGTTTTCCATTTAGATTAGAAGAAAGAAATCTGTTACGTATTTATTTAACTAAAATTATTCTACAAGAAGTCTCTATTTAGGGTCTACTTAAATTTAAGAAGCATTTATTTACCACTTCGAGCTGCTTTGCTTCCTTAAACATCTGGAAAAAGCAAATAGCCTAAAGGTACTAAAACCAAATTAAGGAAAAAAAAGAGAGTTGTAAAACATATTGAGATTTTTAAAATATTCTGCCTAAATAGTAGCTAATTTGCCTAAAATTATCATCTATTTTTATAAATAAAAATATCCATGTCATAGTTTATTACAGATGTTGGATTATTGTGTTTGTTTTAGTCTCATAAATATTAAATATTTGATTTTTTTACTCAGAAAAAACAAGAATAAATGCTGAAGTTTATATATTGCATTCATTCAATTACCATTGCTTTGGTCAGGGAATTAGCTTAGAACTGAAATGGTGCTCAAAATATGAATAATATCTATTATCTCATATTTTAGGAAAATGAGACCCAGACTAAACTCTCTTGTATATGGACAGCTACAATGGGAATTAAGTAACTTCTGTACACCATTCTCATATCTATTAATTTGTCCATATATTCCATATATGTATGTGTGTGTATATATATATGTATTCATTCATCTATTCCTTTATGCATTATTCATTTTAAAATAAAATTTACATTCTATTGCACCAATTAAGTATTGCTTTATAGCTAGAAGTCTAGAGAGATGGTCTCTGGATCCTTCTGTTACACTGGTGCCTGTCCTCTCTGAGGACACGGTTGTTAGCATTTTGTTTATTTGAGCTAATTTTATATTTATAAATGTTTGTCATCATTTGCCTTGACAAAATAAAGTTACTCAAAATAGTTCTATATATCTGCCCAAGAAGACACTAGCAGGAAGTCAGGTTCTTGATACTGGGAGGTTAGATATGACGTTAATAAGGAGAAAGTGAAAAAATACAAAATACAAAATAGGAGAGTTTATTTAAATATAAAGATGAGAGTATTGGCAGAGTTGATGATTGATTTGATTTGCTTTGAGTTGAGTGGGGATGTAGGGAGTCAAAAAAGTTGTCCATGCTTTTCCCTTGTGCCAGTTTATGCAGATACACATTATCCACTGAACAATATATCATAAGCGGAAAACTACCACCAAAAGGTGAAAAAAAAATCAGTATTTGTACATGTACAATCTACTTTCCTTTATTTTTTTAGATAAGAAAACATTAAACCATAGGGATACTACTTTTCCTCCACTTCTACCTTCATTTTTTCTCTAGATAGGAAAGCATGGAACCACAGGGATTTGAATTATCCTCCACTTCTTGGTTTACCTGTGAACATTTCCTGAACTTGGCTCCATGCTTTTTTGGCCTTGGCTGTCTTTAATCTGTATCCATTCAATTGTAATAAACTGTAACCATGAGTAAACAGTTCCTCTAGGTTCTGACACACCTGAAGTGGCTTTGGGGACACCATTCAGCAGCTCATAATATATAGGGCTGAGCTCCTGCAATGATCACTGCTTAGAATGTAGAATGTGTTATGACACTCAGACTCATACCATGCATATCATCTCACTTAAAATAATGCAAAAATCATGAGAAAGATAAAGTGAAGTGAAATATTGATATGATGACATTAAGTAAAATGAAAATTATGATAGCACATCATAGTATAAGCAATGTACTTATTATTAATAATAATGAGTACTATAGAGTAATGTTTCATTGTTACCCTTAGAAGCTTGAAACTATGGTCCAGAAAACAGTTTTTGAGACAAAATGAAAAGTAGTTTTCCATATAATGATGATACAAATACATTATATTAAAATCTATTGTGTAATTACATTTCCAACTTAGGTGTTTTATTTTTTACACAGCTTTCCTGAGATATAACTCACTTACTATGAAGTTTACCCATTTAATGTGTGCAATTTAACATTTGTTAGTATGTTCAAAAAGTCATGGAGCCATCACTATAATCACTTTTAAAACATTCCCATTATAATTAAAAGATTACGTATATTAATTGTTCCAATTTCCCTGTAACCCGCATAGCCCCAGGCAACTATGAATTTATTATTATTTTGTCTCTATAGATGTTTCAATTCTGGACATATAAATAGATAAGTATAATTTATGGGCTTCTGTGACTGGCTCCTTTCACATTTCTCTTGGTATTATGTAGTTAAGGGCCATCGTATTTGGACATGTATTAGTACTTTACCTCCTCTTATTTCTGATTATATTCCATTTTATAAATACACTGAGTATTAATTAATTATCCAATTTTCAGATGAGGGTCATTTGCACAGCTTCCATTTTTGATTATTATGAATAATGTGGCTATAAACATTCACGTACACATTTTTCTGTGGACATATGTTTTCATTTCTCTTGATACATAACTAGGTGTGGAACTTCTAGGTTATATAATAATTCCATGTTTAACTTTTTTGTTTGTTTGCTTGTGAGACAAGGTCTGGCTCTATCGCCCAGGCTGGAGTGCAATGAGGTGATCTCGGCTCATTGCAACCTCCACTTCCTTGGGCTCACGCCATCCTCCCACCTCAGCCTCCTGAGTAGCTGAGACTACAGGTACACACTGCCACACCCGGCTATTTTTTGTAGAGACAAGGTTTCACCATGTTTCAAAGGCTGACTCAAACTCCTGGGCTCAAGCAATCCTCCAGCCTCCACTTTCCAAACTGCTGGGATTATAGACACGAGCCACTGCACCCAGTCTGTATAACTTTTTTAAGGACCTGCAAAGCTATTTTCAATAACAGCTGTATCATTTGACATTTCTACCAACAGCATAACAGGGTTCTAATGTTTTACATAATTATCAATGTAATTATTATCTGTCTTTTTTATTACAGCCATCCAATTCACACAAGGTGTGAAATGGTATCTCACCGTGGTTCTGTTTTGCATTTTTTTTTAATGATTAATGTTGGGTATTTTCTTAAGTGCTTTCTGCTCATTTTTATATTATTTTGGGAAAATATTCAAATTTTCTGACCAGTTTAAATGTGCCTACTTACATATTTACTATTGAATTGTAAGTGTAGTTTACATATTCTAGATAAAAGGTCCTTATCAAATATATAATTTAAAAATATTTTCTCTCTTTTTTTGGTTGTCCTTTAATTTTCTTGATACTGGGCTTTGAAGTTCAAATATTTGTTTAACTTTAATGAAGTAGAATTAACTATTACTTGGTCATTTTATAATTTTGGTGTTATATTCAGGAATAATTTTTCTAACCCAACGACACAAAGATTTAGTCACATTTTCTTCTAAGTTTCTAATAGTAGTTTCTCTTTCATTTATGTCTCCGATCCATATTAAGTGAATTTTGCATACTATTTTTGGCACAATTTCATCTTTATTTTGCACATGGCTATCCGATAATCTCAGAAATATTTCTTATCAACTGATTTCCTAATTGAATTGAATTAACCCTTCTTTGAAAATCAATTGACCACACATTTAAGAGTTTATTTTTAGATTTTAAATTATATTTCATTGATATATGTGACTATCCTCAAGCCAGTACTATACTGTTTCAATTATTTTAGCTGTGTGAAAATTTTGAATTTGAGAAGTCTAAGTCCCCCAAATTTGTTCTTCTTTTTAAAAAGTGTCTTGACTATTCTTGATCCTTTCTATTCTTATATAAATTTTGGGATCACTTTGCCATTTTCTCCAAGCAAGACACCCAGTAATTTGATGAGGATTGTATAAAATCTGTAGATCAACTTGTGGAATATTTGATGTGGATTTGTGTTGAAGGACGTATCACAAGCTCCAGTAAGTGTTAGCAATAATTCTTGGAAAGAAATACAAACACTTTTGGAAATGTTATGTGAATAAAATAAGCAATTAAATTAGCACTACTCTTGTAAAGGTATGACATAATATCAGTTCCCAAATAGCACATATACAGTGGGTATTTTTTAGTTCTTAAACAGTAAGAGTAAAGCAGGCATTTTCTGCAGAGGAAGGACTGTTTTTTTTCACTTTAGGGAAGAATCTTGTTTCCATCTACCTACTGCCATTTGGATGACACTGAATTTTATATCTATAAATAAGAAAAGTCAGAAAATTCATTGACTGCTTTCACTGTGATCTATATGTTACTAAGAAAAGTCTGGCTTCCTGGATGCTTTCTTAAGAAATACAAGTTTTCCAACAATATGTTTTTAAGCTCATTTTATGTATTTTATGGTGTCACTCTAATGTAATCTTTGGAAATACTTCTGCAGTTTTACACATTACACAGCTACATAGTGTTTAGTGCTATCAAACTCAGTATTTTTTATTATTATATATTTTTCTTTCTGAAATACAGCCTTGGCTTTTGGACATTCTTTACTCTCCACCTTTAGAAGGTGGGAAGGCTTTTAAGACTCATTGTTCAGCATTTCCTCCTCAAGCATCAAATTGACAATGATCTCCTGCTGAGAAAATTTTTAGCATGGGATTGAAATCAATGTTTTTCACAACACATATTAAAGTTAATGAGTCATTATAGTTTTAAACGTTATCTTTTTGATGCCTATTATTATAATTGTCATTCTGATAGGTATTGAGCCAGTTATAGTAAACTGAATTTCTCATATTACATAATAAACATATTAAAAACAGTAATATCCTTCATTTTGTTGTTATTCTGTTGATCAATTATTATTCATGTACACGAACACACACACAGTTTTCTTTCCATAACTACTAACCAGAGTCCATGGTACAGGAGATTTAGACTTTCTTTTTTCCACAGAGAGATTTCTGATAAGAAAGCTATAATATGATAAACATTTTTTTTCTTGCTCCTGTCCTTGGAAAAGTGAGAGTCTTTATTCTACATAGAATGGTAATGATGTACTAGGTTAAAGGGTACTACTTGTGTGTTTTCTATTTAACAGAATGGCTAAAATAGATTCACTATGTCAATAGCTGCCCACGGAAAGCCAGGAATGTATTGATTTCACCATTAAGGAGTCCACGACAGCAAATGGAATCTTAACTTCATTAAGCTTAAGTAAGCACATTGCCATTACCTCAGAACCATCTGTCTTTTTTCCATTGGCTGACCAAGAATATCAAATGAGATGTAGTAGAAATCACTTTTAGTACAGTATAAGAGAAAAGCTTTTGGAGTCTAAGTACTCAGGTAGAAATTTAGTTTCCTATAGATTAGCTTTGGAACTTAGGTATATTATTTAGCGTATCTGGGCTTTAGCTTCCACTTCTGTAAAATGATAATAATCATGCGTCTGCTTTCTATGGTTGTAGTTTAGAAGTAATGAGACATTACATGGAATATCATCTGGTATCAAAAAACTATTAACACAAAAGTTACCATTATTCATATTATTATTTACAATGGCTTCTTATGTAAGTTTTGGATATGTTTGCAAAGGAAAGGTTGGACTGTTTAATTTAGAGTATTATTTACAGTACTTCATTAAACTTCCAATAGAGGACGTTTATTGTAGGTAAGGATACAAGTATGGCCATTTTCATGGGAGAGGAGGCCTGTGAGTGTCATAGTGCCATGATTCTGTGGCAAAATACACAGATATGGTAACAAATTAAAAGACAACAAAGAGAAATAATAATTGATGTAAGGCAGGTTGAAGCTAAAATTTTGACTGATAACAATTTTAGTCAATTTACCTTAATTAGCAGTTGGAAATGGGTAAGATTTACTTGAAAAGTAAATTAATTTTTAGATAGGCTACAGTTCACTGAGTTCATACTATTCAAAAAAAAAAAAACCCATGAGAGATAACCTGAATGAAGATTTTAGATAAGCTATTTTTTCTCTAAAAGCAAAGGAAGATAGGAAGGGTTTGGATCTATCGGACAGTGAACAGAGAATAAAATTTGCACCTAATTCATGACAAATGAATTATTATTAGACACTACACAGGCCTATTTGAAATAAATGAATAAACAACAAAAATAGAAAGTATGAGAGACTTATCAATAGCCTATAAATATACAAAATAAAGCAGAAAATAATATTTACACCACCGTTGAAATTGAATGAATTACTTGACACTGAAATAATACAAATTCAAAAATTAAGGGAAAGATTTTCCTGATATTTAAATATTTCTACCTAGTTCTCTAAAGGTACAGCTATGAGAGGTAAATGGCAACCTAAGTGCAAATATTTGCTGAGAGTGATTACACAGTTGAGATGAATGTAGAAATAATGAAACAAACGCTTTCCAAACAACGGGAAGAATTTGTTTTCTCAGCCTCTCTCCAAACAAAGGGAAGAATTTGTTTTCTCAACCACCTCTCTCCAAGAATAAGAGATAGCAGAAACAACAAATATAAAGGTTAGAAGGAGAAAAGAAAAGAGGAGGAAAACTCTTATCATCTTACCAGGTATAAAGTAAATAGAGAGGAAAAAAAAAAGTCATAAGGACAACTGAGGAGAATCCCTGATGAAAAAGGTCCTATTTGGCCCCGCGCGGTGGCTCACGCCTGTAATCCCAGCACCGTGGGAGGCCGAGGCGGGCTGATTGCTTGAGGTAACGAGGTCAATACCAGCCTGGCCAACATGGTGAAACCCCATCTCTACTAAAAATAGAAAAAGATTAGCTGGGTATGTTGGCGCACGCCTGTAGTCCTAGCTACTCAGGAGGCTGAGGCAGGAGAATCGCTTGAACCCAGGAGGCGGAGGTTGCAATGAGCCGAGATTGCACCACTGTACTCCAGCCTGGGCCAGGAGAGCAATTCAAAAAGGTCCTAAAGAGTTGCCTTGTATAGAGGATACCCTGATCCTGAGAAGTGGGAACTGTTTTACAGGGCAGTGTCTACATTTATTCAGCACTACAGTGAGAGCTACAATGTTTATAAAGCCCTCCATGAGCTTGACACAAAGCTCCTTACTAGAGGAGGGTGTTTACATTTCAATTACATATTGACAAAAGTGATTTCACATGGCACCAGTGTCTATGGTTCATTCTGAAAGCTGATGAAACTGATTTCTGAAATTTCAGAATAAGATCTTTACAGGGCCTTCTGGGATCTCAGTGCCTCAGTGGCAGTAAAGCCAATCTTGTCATTAAACTTTGACTAGGAACAAAACATTATTTTTCCCTGTTATGAAAACTTTGATTAGTAATAATTATTCTCGGACTTAAAGAGAGGTTTACTTGGATGTGGAATGTCATAAAAGTGAAATCTGTAGCAAGGCACACCAAAGGAACTGAAGAAAAGAATAGGCACTGAGGACTTAAGCAGGAAGTATAAACTGGGTATTTTCAAACATACTTTTCAAATTCTCACTAAAATATATGGGGATATATGTTGCATCTGCTAGACTATGGAAGGGCAATGCTGCCCTGCAATAGCTAGAACCAGTCAGTTAAATCGCAAAAAAAAAAAAAAAAAAAAAATTCTAAGGACAACAAAGAGGTGTGAAACAGTAAAAATGTGATAAAATAAAATTGCACAGAGTGTATGTATGTTCATGGTGAATTGAGGATTACTGGCTGCTTTGTTTGCAATGTGTGATTGCCAGTTCTAAGGATCATTTTCAGATCAGGCTGTGGGACTCTGACGTGAAAAAGAGGAAAATGTGGGCATTTTTAGAATATGAGATATTTGCTAAATACACTGGAGGTGCTGGGAACTGTGACACAAGGTTTTAAATGGTGATGCGAAAACATCTGCAGCCTCAAAGTTAATGGTACATAAAGTCCTAGTGGAGAGAGTGAGTCTGCATTAAAGACGTGATAGTCCTCAAGAAATGTGCAATCTTTGAAGCTCTTTGGTTTGAGAACCCTATACATAAACCTCAAAATGTTTTCAATAAAGAACTAACGCTCCTGCAGTCTGTCCTATGTGAAGAGTCACAGGTCTAGCAGGAGCTAATCCGAAGTCTGGGGGGACTATTGCAAGGTAGACAAGATAGAATGAGTCATCATCTCTAGACAGACCAGGCTCATTTATTCTTTTTAATAGAGTAAAAGTGGAATTGTATCTTTTGGGAGTGTCATCTAGATCCTCTATGGCTCTCCTATACAAAATTTCCAGCATACACTGTGTGCAAAGAGGTAGAAAAGTATGAATGGCAATGAAGGAAAATGCAAATATAGAATCAGATGTATATATGATGATTCAGATATTGAAGTTTACATAAAGTACCTTAAAGTAACCTTGACAAAATGAAGAAAAGTATAAATAAAATGGAAATTTTCAATAGTTTTAACAGAGATTTCTAATCTATTCAGACTCATGATTATGTGATAACTGAATATAAACTATCTGGAGTTGTGTTTACAGTACACTGGACAAAAGAGAAAGAGAATTACTAAACTCAGTGACAGAACCATGGAACATATCTGAACTGGAAAAAAAAAAAAAAAAAGAAAACAAAACCCACCAGATGCATTTAAGGGCCACATCAATAGGACCAACATGTATAATTAGAATCAGAGAGCAAGGAGGAAACCCTCCAAAGTCCTAATAATGTAAAATATGTAAATCCTTCTCACAACAGGTAAGGAGAAATAAATAGTAGAAACAGAATTTAACAAAATGTTGAACAAAAATTTTCCTAGTAATGAAAGACATCAAATCACAGAATCAAGGTCTCAACTAACCCTACAAAGAAAACCAAACACATAATCAGGCACATATAAACATACTTCCCAAAGCACTTGTCAAACTATTTTAATTCCAAAGGCACAGAGAACATTTTTTAAAAGCTGTTAGGGATGAACATTAAATGCAAAGGTGAATTAATAAGATAGCTGACTTTTCAACAGGAACCATAGAAATAAAAGAGTAAACTTGTGAAAGAAAAAAAATCTAGCTTAGATTATTTAGATTTCTTGAGATAGAAAAAATAAGAGAATAAAAAAGGAAGTTCAATAAAGAAAGACATTTTGAATGCATACAAACTAAGAAAATCATCAAAAGCCCTGAAGGAAGTGCTTCTTTCAGAAGTAAGGAAGTAAAAAGTTCTTCAGAATACACAAAATTATTCAAGAGAGAAACATAGAAACCTCCCATTCTCCAATAAACTCCAAAGGTTCTAAAGTCTCTGAGGAAAAGAATATCATTTTACAAAGTCAAAGGTGGAGTTTTTTTTTTATTTCATCCCATTAAATGAAATTCACTTTACCTTTATAAAACACGTGGGTCTGAGATTATAGAATATGGTATAAATTTTTGAAACAAAGGTCTTTTAAATATTTATTCCAAAATGTCTGTTACATACACTGATATGCAGGTGCACGATGATACCAAATTGTGAGTTTACAGTATATACAACAGGCACATGCACATATATGATGTGCTGCACAGTAGCATTGCATGTTATTAACACCTTTCCACTTAAACCTGGGAGTAGAATTAGGAAGCTAGGTAATTTTCTTTATGCCTGTTTTCAATTTTAAAAGGAAATAAGAATGAATTGTTTGATTTTATATAAATTAAATGTTGAAGAATAATTAGAAAATAAACTTAAAAGTATTTGTGAAGAGACAAACACAGATATGTAAAATATTATGAATTATAGAACCATTATTAGACAGTCAGATAAACATATATCTAATTGTAAATCCAATTAATTTGGATTATGAAATGCAATAGGAAGCCAACCTGTGCTACATCAATAGAAATAGAATGTTCAAAAATCTGCAAAATTTTCAGATTTTTAAAGCCATTATTTACTGCATAAATATGAGTAGAAGGCCATCAATCTATCTATGTGAGTGATCCAGAAAAACAGGAAAAAGAAAATGCAACCTTTAGGAGCATAGACTGGTAAGGTAGAAACAAATTTGAAAAATGTATTATGAATTGCAGGGAGCTCAACTGAGCTGGCAAAAGAAATGTGTTGTCAGGTGTCTGAGTAGCCAATTAAAGCTGCAAGCCAAAAATGAAAGTGTGAAGCCTCTAATCATTTCCTTGATGATATAAGCAAGAAGCTACAACCAGAGAATGCACTGATGCCCTATATTCCATTTTCCCATGTGGAAGGATGCACCGATTGAGAGTAAAGTAGATCAACACAGATGTTGGGGGAGGGGGTGTCATTTCACTGTTGAGGGGGGAGCCTGAACAAAAGTCTTTAACAGTTTTACGGTCCCCATAGACCTGAGGGAGAAAAACCAGAAAGAGTCAGAATTGGAAAAGTACAAAGTAGTAAGTCAGAGCAGAGCAAAGTATTTTCAAGCTTTTTCCCTCCTCCCTTAAGGCATCTGAACTTCTTCAGATACCTTTATCTGCCCCAGGCCTCAGATAAAGAATGAAGGCACCTACGCTTGGAATGCAAACATGTTAGGAGCATCACCAGCCAGAGGAGCCTGAGTCCTTCACTGGCACTTCTTCCAAGGAACGATGCATAAGCTGTGCACCGACTCTGGTGTTGGGAGGGCAGCTTGAGGCCTGCAGGTTAAGCCTTTGTAATTACCCATGGTCAGGCCTGAAAAATCACACAAAGGTTTTTAATCAGCAGCCAAATACCTCACAAATAGTCTTATTAAGAAGTATGAGAAGCGTGGCAGCTCACTCCTGTAATCCCAGTACTTTGAGAGGCTGAGGCGGGAGGATCACCTGAGGTCAGGATTCAAGACCAGCCTGGCCAACATGGTGAAACATTATGTCTACTAAAATTACAAAAAAATTAGCAAAACCCAGTGGCACGTGCATGCAGTCCCAGCTGAGGCTGGAGAATTGCTTGAACCTGAGAGGAGGAGGTTGCAGTGAGCCGAGATCATGCCCTTGCCCTCCAGCCTGGATGATAGAGCAAGATTCTGTCTCCAAAAAAAAAAAAAAAAAGCAGTACGAGAAGCTATTTAAATCTGGATGCTATGTAAAAGAATAGCCAGAGGGAGAAAATGGGTTTTTGTAAGGTAATTATATGGTAACTGAAATAATATACAGTTAAGGTTAAAGAAGTTATACATAAAAGCACAAAAAGATAAAAAAATTAAAAGAAAATAAACTTATAGGACCAGCCCTGCTGATATAAAAGCCCAATGATAGAAATTCCAGAAAATAATCCACATATTTCTAGATTAAAAGAAGATATCAAGCGTACAGCTGGTAGGATACAAATAATCCTACACTAATACAAGTCAATCATGACATTTCAGGTCAGTTAATATCAAAGTAAGATCCTAGAAACGTAAAGAAAATAACACAATGGGCTTAATCAAACATAAGGATCAGAATACACAAAAACATTTTTCCAAAAAACAATAACAATTAATATATGGAAATATGTTTTAAAAACACAAAGGAAAGGAATATCTGCAGTAATTACACTTGGTGGGATAATTGATAAGACTCAAGACTCTAACAAGGTACATTCATAAGTTTTATCTCAGGCAAAAGATTTATATCATTAGGAGACACTATGATCTACTGGGAGTCTTAAAACACCCAAACACAGCTTCTAGTGTTCTGTCTCAGAGTTGCACAGAATCCAAATCACATCATCGAAATATGTGTGAGATAGCTAAGTCTCAGAAAAGCTTAGGCTACATGACTTCATATAATAAATAAACTAGAAACTCAAATCAGTGAGAAAAAAACAATCTCATTAAAGAGCGGGCAAACGACATGAACAGACATTTCTCAAAAGAAGATACACAATAGATGTTGGTGCGGATGTGATGAAAAGAGAACATTTATACACTGTTGGTGGCAATGTAAATTAGTACAACCTCTAGAGAAAACAGAACGGAGATTTCTCAAAGAATTAAAGGTAGATCTACTATTTTCTTCAGTAATCCTACTACTGGGTAACAACTCAAAGGAAGAGAAGTGATTATATCCAAAAGACATCTGCACATGTGTGTGATCATCACAGCACAATTTACAATTGCAAAGATATGAAATCAACCTAAGTGCCCATTAATCAATGAATGGATAAATTAAATGCTATTATAAATACGTATAGAAATATTTGTACATATATACACACATATGTATTTGTATGTATACATATATACACACACACCATGGAATATTACTAAGCCATAAAAGATATTAAAAATTTTCTTTTTTAGCAACTTGTCTGGAACTGGAGGCTATTTTCCTAAGTGAAGTAACTTAGGAACAAAAAATCAAATACAGCACATTCTAATTTAAAGTGGGAGCTAAGCTATGGGTACACAAAAGCCTACGTAGGTGTATAATGGCTACCAAAGCCTCTGAAGAGGGGAAGGTGAGAGAGGGGTTAGGAATAAAATGTTACCTATTTGGTACAATGAACACTATTCAAGTAATGGGTAAACTAAAACCCCGGAATTCACCAGTATACAATGTGCCCATGTAACCAAAAATCGCTTGTACCCTTAAGGCTATTGAAATAATAATCAAACAAACAGACTCAGGCACACAAGTCAAACAATTTTGATTTTCAAGAAATAATGTAGATGAGCTGGTAATGTATACCTCTGAGGGAGATTTGGGATATAAATAGTTATGCTGCCACATGCACTAGTGTATATTATTCCTATTTTGAGCAAAGCTCAGTACCACGAATCAAGTGGTAAACAGGCTACTACAAACAAGATGAAAGTTCACCTACTACTTACACATCAAAAAATCTACACATTCACGTTTTGCAGCATTTATAGTTAAAGGTAAATTTGGAATTAAGATATTTATAGACATGCAAAGTCTCATTTTTTCTTTTTCAAAGAACAATTGAGAAGACAGACATACAAAAATGAAGGATATAAACAAAGAAAAGAGTAAGACACTGAATTAAGAAAACAGGGACTCAACAACAAAAGACACAGATGGAAGAAATTCTCCAGATGACTCTGAAAGGGGTTCCTAAAATAAGAGCCAGGTGTCTGGCGAAGAGAACCACTGTCTAAGTTGGAGCAGGTCTGGAGGCTTTAGAAAAGATTTGCTTAAAATTTAAGATAAAATAGTGAATGTTCTTATACACATTTGATACTGTGATACTGTAGTGGCTTGAATTGTATCCCTCAAAAAGATGTGTCCAAGACTTCACCCCAATACTTGTGAACATGACCTTATTTGAAAATTAGGCCATTGCAGATTTAATTAACAATCTCGAGATAAGATTATCTTGCATTTAGAGAGGACCGTAAATCAAATGTGTGGGCATCTTTATAAGAGAAATGGGAGGGATATTTCAGCCAAAGACACAGAAATGATGGAGGCAGAGATTGGAGTTATGCTGCCACAAGGCACAATCACCAAGAATCAACAGAAGCTGAAAGATGGAAAAAAAATAATTCTTTCCTAAAGGCTTCAGAAGAAGCATGGCCCTGTGGCAGCCGGATTTCAGACTTCTGACCTCTAGAAATTTGAGGGAATAAATTTCTATTATTTTAAACTATAAAGTTTATGGTAATTAGTTTTAGCAACCATAGGAAACAAGTACAGACATGTTCAGAAACTAAAGCAAACAAAATTATGACTAAGTCTGAAGAAATTGTGAATTCCTACCAAAACATAAAATGATATGATCAAATACCCTGTAACTGACATGTAAGTAAAATTTACATTATCAGAATAATATAAATCTGAATACTAATCTATAGTGTATCCAAAATCACAATCTAACTATATTTGTGATGTGGAAAAAGGAAACTAGGATTGAGTAAAATGAGGATGGATTGAAAGAGATAAAAATTCTCATTAATAGACAATGTTCCAAAATAAGAAATCAAGAAGTAGTTATATAAGTAATATTTAACCAGAAGAAGGCATATGTCAACAGAGTTAAGATTCTAAAATAATTATCTCCGTGGAGTTACAACTAGGAATGCAAGTGTAGAATCAGTTAATATTTCATAATATGTGTACTTATAACTTTGATAAAAATTAATACAGTAATTAAAAAATGAATGGGGAGTAAATAAGTGGAGAAAAATGATGTAGCCTCTATCTGAAAAATTCTAGCTGGGAAAGTTTAAGGTGTGTAATGATCTTATAGAAAACCTGAAAACACCAAAAAACAGCAACAATATAACAGGTTCGCTACAGATTCTCACATTACCAGATATTCTGTAGTTCTTTATTTCTGAAATTCCTTAATTGGAAGACAAAACAATAGTAATAGCCATAATAAAAGTTACATGGATATAGTTTCATGAAAATGTGTTATATTCAACATAATTACATTAAGAAAGCCAATATGATTTGTTATTTAAATAACTTGCCATATTATTAGCAACTCCCTTAGGTAAAGATTCCAATATTATTCTTTAAATAATCGTTTATTGTGAATAAAATTTAAAACATCATTATTATTAATCTTAGATATAAAGAGATGTTCAAATCGTATTGTTGTGCAATTGCATTTCTCTACTGCTTTAACAAGTGTTATGAAGTATAAAACATATTTGACATCAATTATTAGAAATTTTAGAATAAATGAAGTAGTCTTAATTTATTATTACATGATATATGTTCAAGTAAAACAGAAGTATACTAAATTTGAGCCTCAGTCTTCTTTGAATTCTTAAAGTTTAAGACTGTAATTAAATGGATATCCTAACAAATAGAACAATGATTCTAATTAAATAAAGTATAATGCAATCCCATAAATGTTTAAAGTTGGTATATCCTGACTACACATATTTTTTAAAATTATACATATGTCCATTTTTCTATTGTCTGCTATCCATGTATATACATATTGGAACAAGTTTAATACAATTGCTAATATTGAGGCATATATGTTGTGATTTCTTACATATATACAAATAGATATGCAGACAAATACCAGTATTGGAGTAGAGTTGTTATTTAAATTTATTATATTTTCAGTCAATTCTCAAGATGCCACAGTCTATATAACTTTTTTTATTAATAGTAGATTTATTTTGTGTCTTTTAAAAAATATTTTGTGGATACACAGTAGGTGTATACCTGTGGCACATAAGAAGTTTTGATAGAGTTATACAATGTATAATAATCACATCATGGAGAACAGGGTATCCATCCCTGTAATAATGTAATTATTCTGCATTTATCCTTTGTGTAACAAGCAATCCATTTACTCTCTTTTAGTAATTCCAAAATGTAAAATTAAGTTGTTAAGTTATTATTAACTATAGTCACCCTGTGGTGCTATCAAATAGTGGGTTTTATTCATTCTTTTTAACCGTGTTTTGTATCCATTAATCCACCCTCATTCCCCCACTACGCTTCCCAGCCTCTGGTAACCATCCTTCTACTCTCTACATCCATGGGTTCAATTGTTTTGATTTTTAGATCCTACTGATAAGTGAGAACATGCAATATTTGTCTTTCTGTTCCTGGTTTATTTCACCTAACCTAAAAATCTCCACTTCCATCATTGTTGTTGAAAATGACAGGATCTCATTCTTTTTTATGGCTGAATAGTACTCCATTGTGAATATGTGCCACATTTTCTTTATCCATGCATCTGTTGATGGACACTTCGGTGGCTTCCAAATCTTAGCTATTGTGAACAGTGCTGTAACAAACACAAAAATGTAGATATTTCTTCGACATACTGATTTCCTTTCTTTTGGGTATATACCCAGTACTGTAAGTGCTGGATGATATGGAAGCTCTATTTTCAGTTTTTGGAGGAACCTCCAAATTGTTCTCCATCATGGCTGTACTAATTTACATTCCCACTAACAGTATACAAGACTTCTTTTTTCTCTGCATCCTCACCAGCATTTGCTATTGCCTGTATTTTTTGTTTGTTTGTTTGTTTTTGGCTATAAGCCGTTTTAACTGGAAAAGATATCTCCTTGTAGTTTTAATTTTCCTCTCTCTGATGATCAGTGGTGTTGAGTACCTTTTCTTATGCCTGTTTGCCATTTGTATGTTGTCTTTATTTTGTGGCTTTAAAATACCAATTGAGAAAACTGTCCTTGTTTGCAAATTCTCAGAATATGACCAGTAATAAACATAACATAAGGTTTAAAAAATAACAAATATTTTATTTTCATATTCCTCTTCAGTTTGGTTTCTGTTGCTTACTCTAATATTCAAACTGTGTGATATTAGTTTCCTTCTTAGTAAAGTCATAATTCAGCAAAAATTATTTCTAAAGATTTTTAGTCATAACATAATATGTATTCTTATTTATAAAGTAGTTGCTAACTATATTAGAGAGTTAAATTTTCTGAACATATAAATCAATAATAATAACATATAAACAATTAATTAAACAAAAAAACAAGTAGAAATTTCAACAGAATTAACTAAAACATGTATCTAGTCTAGAATTGTTCCACTGATTTAAACTGTAAAAAGAAGGAGTATAGAAAAAAATGCGTTGGTGTTTGGATTTTTAGATTCAGATTATCTGAGTTAAAATGCCTGGTTTTTCCTTTTCATTTCATTTGCATGTCGTCTTTGAGAAATTTACTTAACTTCTTCATGTTCCTTTTCTCAGCCTGTAAGACAGAATTGAGCATCATATTGGATACCTCATGGGGTTGTAAGGATTAAATGAGTCACATTGGAATAGTAGTGTCAGGTATATTTTAAGCCTTCTATTAATGTTATAGTATTCCCATTATTCAGGACTCTTAGAGAACTCCTAGAATTAAGACTTGACTCATTATGTCCCCAGTTAATTATTGTTATTGTATTTTTAATTTGAGATTCTTCCTCCATTGAAAAAAATGTAGCACATTTCTTTTCTTTAAAATTAGGAGCTCAGCAGTGTACCTTAGAGTCCAAACTCTAAAGCTTACTTCTTTGCACCCTCTTGAACTCAGACCTATAGCACACCTCAGACCTCACATCTTTCCACTAGACTAGACCATCCTGTATGCTATTTCTGCTCACTATGTGTATTAGTTTGCTAGGGCTGCCATGACAAAGTACCACAGATTGCCTGGCTTGAACAAGAGGAACTTACTTTCTCATAGTTTTGAAGGTTAGAATTTGAGATCAAAGTGTCTACAGGGTTGGTTTCTTCTGAGACCTTTTTCCTTGGCTTGTAGATGGCTGTCTCCTCACTGTATCTTCACATGATCTTCCCCATATTTTTGTCTGTGTCCAACTTCTCCTTCTTATAAAGATGCCAGTAACATAATTGGGCCCACATTAATAACTTCATTTTAACTTAATCACTATTTAAAGACCTTATATTCAAATGCAGTAATATTTTGTGTTACTGGGGGTTAGATCTTCAGTATAAATTTGGGGAAAACACAATTAAGCCTGCAACAGAGCAATTATAGTCTACATCAGGTAGTGAGCTGTTTACTTTCTATATAAGTCACGGTTCTCCAGAGAGGCAGAACCAATGAGGAGGGGTAGAAAGAGAAAGAGAGAGATGTGAGAGGAAATTTATAAGATAAATTGGCTAATTGATTATAGAGGCTGAGAAGTTTCACAACAGGACATCTGCAAGCTGGAGACCTTTGAATGCTTGTAGCATAACTTAGTCCAACTCTCTAAGCCTCAAAGCCAAGGAAGCTGTTGGTGTAAACTCTCAGTTCAAGGCCAAAGACCTGAGAATCTGAGGGTCTGGTAGGAAGTCAGTGGTCCTGACTTCCAGTCCTGAAGTCCAAAGCCTGGAGAGTATGGAATTGTCCAAGGACTGGAGAGGAAGAATATATCTTAGTTCCAGCAGATAGATTAATGTATTTTTCATTTTCTCTGTTTTTATTCTCTCTGGGCCTGCTAGGAGATTGGATGCTGCCTACCCACATTGAAGATGGACCTTTCTCAATTAATCCATCAGACCGGGAAATACAGAAAGGAGAATAAAAAGAAAAAGAAATGAAAATCCACCCAGTCTCCCACACTAATCTCTTTTGGAAACATTCTCACAGACACACCCAAACATAGTGCTTTACCAGGTTTTTAGGTACTCCTTCCAGTCAAATCGACACCTAAAATTAATCTTTACAAGCCCAACCCTTGTCAACTGGCATCCATACATATCTTCCTAAGCCATACTCTTCAAATAAAAACAATAATAAAGTATTAGTTTTGCTTAACATGAAGCTGTGTAAAACCAAAAACTCATTAGTCCTGTCTTCAGAGGAGGAGGTACTCTTTGAGTGATGTTTACTCTTCTCCTGATATCCCCTTTCTTAAATACAATGATATAAAATTAACAATACTTAAATACTTATATAAATGCAATTAATGTTATGATAAAGCAATGACAGAAGCAAAACCAAAGATATTTGCTTAATATATATACACATATGCACAGATGTATTCCTAACAAAACTAGGAGAAAATACTTAGAACAAATTACAGTCCTCATTTCTGCAACTGGTCATCTGACTGTAGCTGGTATTTATAACTATCTTCTTCTACAATTCATTCTGTATTCCCTTTGTCTCCAGCAAGCACCTTAGCCAGTCATGGTTCTTTACCTGGTGGGGTGACCCAAGGCTGCATTCCTGAAGAGTCTGAGCTATTCATAGTCTTGCCTGAATTGGATTATTACAGTTTCCCATTGACCTTAATCACAGGGCATAATTGTAAGATTCTCACCGGGGCCTGAAAGCTTAAGGGGATGAGTAACTCCTGCCTTCTCAGGCCCGGTCTTCAAGGTGCAAGGCCACTTGCATCAGCAGCATGTGTCAGTAAGATAGCAAAAGCAGGAAGAGAGCCAGTCAGAAGACAGCTACCCTGGCTGGAAGACACGTAACCCTGAAGATCGAGAAAGAGGCCATCCGCGTACCACACAGCAGTTACGTCAGACTAGGACACTTCCTGTTTACAAGAGACTATAAAATCTTTGCCCCGTCCTCACTTGGGGCTGACGCCATTTTAGACCTCAGCCCGCGTGCACCCAGGCACTCATTAAAACAGCGTGTTACTCCACACTGCCTTGTGTTGTCTGTTGGCACGCTCTCGGGGTTTGAACGGATAGAAGAACCTTACAATAATAGTACAAGACAAGCCCTAAGGGATCTTCTGTATTTCAGACATGCTATTTCTTACCTACATTGTGGAATAATAGTCCAATATTTCCTTTGTAGTCCAGGTAAATCACCCCAGCCACCACCATAATTCCTTTCTTAGCCTGTTGTCTCAGAGGAGCCCAAAGTGGCAAAGTGGCAGCCTTACATTCCAGTTAAATGGAATCCTTGTTGTTTCTCCTGATGGAAGCATCCCTCTCTTTGGAAGTAAGACCCCTAGGCCAGCAGTATATAAAGCTGTGGGAACAGGGAATAAAAAATTTGCTAATACATCACTAGGGTCAATTGTGAGTGGTTTCATTTTTATTGCACCCCTTGATTCCTGGACCCCTGAATCCAGGTTACGGGAGAAAGAGTACTATGTATTGGGAGCCGATTTAGAGCACATGAAGCCTTCTAAAGAACTTTGTCCCAGCCCTGCAGTGCTAGCTATTGTCACCTAGCTGGCACTGTAGCTGGGATTTCAAAAGCTGTTCTACCTTTTCATCAAACCAACTGCTTCAGGACGATGGGGAACATGGTAAGATCAGTGAATTCTGTGAGCACGAGTTCATTGCTGCACTCCTTTGGCCAAGTAGTGAGTTCCTTGATCACCAGCAACACTGTGTAGAATATCATGATGGTATTCACTGTGTAGAATATCACAAGGCATTTTGTGGGTTTACAAACGTTAATTTTGGTAGAAACATTGCATGCAGGGAAAGCAAATCCATATCCAGAGTTAGTGTCTATTCCAGGAAGGAAAAAAATTGCCCTATTCCATGATGGAAGTGATCCTATGGGATAAATCCACCACCAGGTAGCTGGTTGATCACCCTGGGAAGATTGTGCCATACTGGGGGGGTTCAGTGTTGGTTTCTGCTGCTGGCGGATTGGGAACTCAGTGGTGGTCATGGCCTGGTCAACCTTGGTGAGTGGAAGTCCATGTTGGTGAGCCCATTCATAACACTCATCCCTGCCACTGTGGCCACATTGTTCATGAGCTAATTTGGTGATGACAGAATTAGCTAGGGAAAGAGGCTGACTAGTATCCACAGAAGCACGGGATAGATCATCCTATCTACCTGATTATTAAAGTCTTTCTTTGCTGAGGTCAATCTTTAGTGAGCATTCACATGGGGCATGAATATATTTACATCCTTTGCCCACTCAGAGAGATCTATCTGCATACTTCTTCCTCCAATTTTTTGTTATCAATTTTCAAATCATGCCTTTCCAAGTCCCTAAGCATCCAACCAAACCATTGGCCACAGCCCATCAGTAGATAATGTAATCATACACCTAGTCATTTCTCCTCCCAGGTGCACAACCAGGTGCCCCCCTACCAAGTTCTTCCCATTGAGAAGATTTTACCTTACTACTGTCCAGGGACATCTATGAAAGGGGCTGTAGCGCTATAGCTGTCCACTTTTGAGTGGTGCCTGCATATAGTTTAGAACCATCTCTAAACCAGGCCCCAGTCTTTTCTTCCTTTGTGAACTGATCAGAGGGTATGCTTCATATTGCCATAGGTGTAGGCTGAGAGAGAGAAGGCAGCATAGCAGGAGTAGAAACCATGGGCATTTGGGCCACTTCTTCATTTAAGTTACTCATACCTTTAGGATCTGCTCAGACTGGATCACATGTATACCCCTTCCATTTGATGATGGAGTGCTGATGTGCGCACCCAACTTTACAACTTAGTGGGTCAGGTAACATCCAGTTCATGATGGGAAGCACAAGAATCACAGTAAATTCGTGGCCCATGGTCAAGCCTTCAGCTTCTACTAAGATCTAGTAGCAGAATAAAATCTATTTCTTAAAAGGTGAGCAGTTACGTGCAGATAATGACAGGGCCTTTCTCCAAAATCTCAAAGGAAGGTCTCTACTGTGATTTACATATATGGACCTGCCAAAGGCTCCAAACAGCATCCAAGTACCATTAGGGCAACTGGATCATAATGCCCAGGTTGCAAAGCAGCTTTCACAACAGCCTAAGACCTGTTGCAATTCTTCTCCTGGTCTAGGCCTCACTCAAAACTAGCAGCTTTTTGGGTCACTTGGTAGATGTGCCAGAGCAACACATCCAAATGAAGAGTCTGCTCCTTTCAAAATCCAAACAGGTCCCTAGGTGTTGTGCCTTTTTCTTGGTTGTAGGAGGGGTCAGATGCAACAACTTATCCTTCAGTTTAGAAAGAATATTTCAACATGCCCTACACCAATAGCGTCCTAGAAACTTCACTGAGGTAGAAGGACCCTGAATTTTAGTCAAGTTCATTTCCCATCCTCCAACATGCAAATATCTTACCAATAAGTTTAAAGTAGTTGCAACTTCATACTCATTAGTTCTAATCAGCATAATGTCATCAATGTAATGGACCAATATGATATCTTGTGGAATGAAAAGATACTCAAGATCCCTGTGAACTAAATTGTTAGAGGGCTGAAGAACTGATATACCACTGAGATAGGGCTTTAAAGATGTATTGCTGGTTTGTCCAGATGAAGGCAGACTGCTTCTGGTGAGCCTTTTAGACAGGATTGTTGAAAAAAGCACTTGAATGATCAATAGTTGCATACCAGGTACCAGGAGATGTGTTAATTTTCTCAAGCAATTAAACCACATCTGGTACAGCAGCTGCAATTGGAGTCACCACTTGGTTAAGCTTACGATAATCCACTGTCATTCTCCAGGATCCATCTGTCTTCTATTCATTAACCATCACATTTTCAAGCACTATTTCAATTAATTTCTAGGCTACTCCTGCCCCGATTAATGGCTTATAACTGTAGGAAATCCACGCCTCATATCTCCATGATTTTGATTTGTTACATGATTTTATAAATTTACCCCAAAGATATAAAAGCCCTTAGCATTTTTCGGTATTGGAGTCAAAGCCGTAATATAAAAATAAATCTATTTTGTTTGTTCACTGGCATCCCCAATATTTCAATGTCGGAAAAGACATTAGACATTTTCTGGTTTAACTTCTTCATGTTATAATTGTAGGTATTCAGGCCCAATTGAATTCTTAACCAAAAGTAACCTGTGGTCATCATAGCAATAGCCAGAGACCATTTATTTAGGGTGATGACAAAAAAAATGAAATATGATAGATGGTTTATTTCACACTGGGAAAACTTGCTAAGAGAAATCATGACAATCTCCATTGTGGGTGGTAGGGAGGCATTCACTACTCTAAAGGTATAACTACTGCCAAAACAGGAAGCCCATCATTAGTCATGGTGTTAAAAAGTAAGGGAACATACTTTTGCTCATTGACATTTTTTAAAAAAATTACTTTCTTAGTTATGGTACCTGCACATGAAATGGAGAGGAGTTCAAATTTAGAAGACTCTGATCTTATATGAAGCTACTGAAGAGCTGTCTATCTTTCCCTATGGAGAGTAAGAGATAGATCTAACTTTATTTTCAAAAGGAAGCAAAAGTCCTACTGGGAAAAATGTGACTATTTCCATAAAAATGGAACTCTACTTTGGTATTGTATTTAAGTATTTATATAATGCTCAGTTCAGTTATATAATTACATACAAATAAAACAACTTTCAATTAAGAATATTAAACACAAGTGGAATAAACTTTTTTTAGAAAAAAGCAAGTTAATCAGTAGAAATATAAAAACTAAAAAATTGTTCACTATTCTATGACTATGTATCATTATACTTTCCCCAGTAACTGGAAAACCTCAGTCAATTGACTTACCTATTGATTGAACATAAGCAATAAAAATTTCTGCTGCATACATGCTTATAAACTTTGGATTTATTTTTGTGTGTGTGTTATGTCTGTTTATTTGTGGATATGTGAATAATTTATTATGTAAATATAACATAATTTTGTGATTAAAAATAAAATTAGTGATATTTAGTATTTCTTATTGATGAATTTTCAATTAGAAAATCAATAAAAATACTTGTGCCAAAGAAATATTTGTATACTGTTTCACACTTACTAGATTGGAGATATGAATTTTAACTAAAGTCATAGAAAATTCCTTAACTCAATTTGCTATTTATTTATATTTTTAATAAAAATTATTTTTTTCTAAAATAGTCATGTTGGTAGTAAATATGTATTTATTATGTTTTACTATTTTTACTTTTAAAGAACTAAGCTACCAGTTTTTACACAATAAGAAAATGAAAGCATTATCAATTTCACCTAAGTTATCTGCCACAAAAGTTGCTAAACTCATGGCTTAAACTCCTAACATATCATTCACTTTTATGTAAATGAGTTGCAGAGTAGTAGGCTTTTCACATATCACATTTGAAAATATTTTCAGTACTAAAATTGTATCCTGTCTTTATTAGTTGTTGAATTTAAATTGGGCTTCTATCAACTTATTTTCTATTCTCCACATTAGTGCAGCAGGATTCAGACCGCTTAATATATAACAGTATTAGTGAAGACCTGTGTAGCTCCATCATAACTGACTTGTGGCTGTTATAATGGAGCTCCAATTTTAACAGAACTCATACTAGAGTTCTATACTGCTAGACATATATCTGCAGTTAAAACCTTGCACATTATAGATCATTATTATATAACAGTCTCCTTGAAATAATTTTCAAATAAGAGCAGAATCATATTAAGTGTTCTGAAAATAGTCAATTTACATAAAAAAGCATTATCATACAAATATAAAAAAGGAATGGTGTAAGAGAAAAGTGTCTTTATTAATAGAAAATTGAACGAGGAAATTTTACATGCAAGATTTGGAAAACATCCCAGAGTCAACTCATATGTAAAGAACACTGAACCATTTTAAAGCAGGAAGGTTTATCTCGTAACCTTCAATAACTAAGGATTCTATTGCGAGTTCTTCTAATGACTCACTGAAAAAGGTTATAGAAGGTGAATGCAGGCTGGGCGCGGTGGCTCACGCCTGTAATCCCAGTACTTTGGGAGGCTGAGGCGGGCAGATCACGAGTTCAGGAGATTGAGACCATTCTGGCTAACACGGTGAAACCCCGTCTGTACTGAAAATACAAAAAAATTAGCTGGGTGTGGTGGCAGGTGCCTGTAGTCCCAGCTACTCGGGAGGCTGAGGCAGGAGAATGGCTGAACCCTGGAAGCAGAGCTTGCAGTGAACCGAGATCCTGCCACTGCATTCCAGCCTGGGTGACAGAGCGAGACTCCGTCTCAAAAAAAAAAAAAAAAGGTGAATGTAGAGGTTACATAAAGAAGTGTCCTGTATCATCTATTTTAAACAGAAGACAGGTTTATGCCGTTAGTTAAAAGGCCCAACAAAAATAGATATTTTCTAAAATCAAGTGTGCCCATATTTGTACTGTAGTCATCTTTTGAATAATTGGGCTTTTTGGCCTTCCTCTGCTAGCATATTTGTGATAGGAATAGCCGATAAATCTCACCTTACTTTGAAAAAGTATGCTTTTCCCAAATTCCTTTATCAATCTTGTGTATATACATGTGTGTTTATACAAATGTATGTATATCTATGCACAGATATATCCAGATTTACACTTTTTCTATAGGAAGACAATTTCGTTTAAAATAGGAAAATGTCACTAATTTTCTTTTGGTCTAGAAGTTCTGTACAAAAAATAAGTAATTAGCACGTGAATTCCTACTATGTGGATTTCTTACTGTTCTTCAAGGTATTCAGGGAGTGTTTGTGTTCTATCAGGGAAAGTGTTGTGTGTACTCTTTCCCTGGTGAAAAATGAAAAGAAGTGACAGGTCCTGATGGGATCAGTTTCTTCCCACAGCAGGTGTATGAAATGAAAGCAAGAGCCCCAAAGCTCTCTCCTGAGAGTAGCAAGTTTTAAAAACACTACAGTCTGGTTCAGTAAAATGCCAAGGCCATGACAAATGGGCAAGATATCCATATTTGAATCTCTATTACTATCTGCTAATTACCTTATGCTTCAAAATATATATTTTTACAGACTGTAATAAGTTTGTTTAGTCATGCACATAGCAGTGAAATGAAGTGGTAGAAAATAAAAGGAAGAATAAAGTGGTTGGGCAATAAAAGATGGGGAATAAATGCTACGAACAGTACAGTCTTGAGTAAGCTGTTTGAGTTACTCTAATAATCACCACCAGTGGGTAGATGCCATTATTACTGGCCAATATAAATGATTTAAAATATTAAGAAAAATCAGATCCAACAGTACGTGAGAGAGAAATGAAAGAAACATTGATCTCATCCGTTGGGTCTTCACCTAAATTTTGCTTCTAAAATTTTTCTTTTCTCACCTGATAAAGCTTAATTGTAAAGGCATTTAGTCCAGGTGAATTGCTGTAACCCTTTTGTAGGTAGACAGACAAATGTGAGTTATAATATTCTTAAATACTTCTTATTTATTTTTTCTATTTATTGTACTGGGGTGTGTATGTGTGTGAAAGAGAAGGATTGTTATGTCCTAGAAATAGTATTTTGTAAACATCATTTCATTTATTTTCATAGAATCTACATTTTCTAAGTTTCAGTTGAGAAAATCAGTTTCAAATGGGTTAAATAACGTCTTCAAAAATACTTTGCCTGTACTTGTTAAATCAATTCGAGTATCTTGGCCTTTCTGTCTTGTAAATTACACTTCACTAGAGCTGGGTGTGCTAGAGTATCTAAGCCTGCAGTAAGTTCTTTGTGGAACCCTGCACTCAAGATTAAAAGGGTTTAAACATAGATTTATTTCTGTAAATATATGCTTTGTATTGAAGTATAGTCATACAAAAATATCATCATGAGTTTTTTTATTTAGATATAGGATTTTTAAAATGTCAAGTATACTGTTTACTAAGTTATTCTGATGTGGTTGTGAAAATCTTCTCATTATTAACTACTGATTATGCTGTTACCATCATCAGGCTCATCACAAATCCATCATTTTCTTGTTTACAAGTAATCCTCTCCCCATGATTATCAGACCTGGGACTTCAGATTTTTTTTTTGTCTTTCCTTTCTCTAGATTTATGTCTAAGTAAAATTTTCCCAATTTCTTCAATAAGCTTTGGAAGCTAGGTTTCATTCTCATATGTGAAAATGTAAATTGCAGTCATATGCTGCATGTCAGTTTCTTTTTTTTTTTTTTTTTTTTTTTTTTTGAGACGGAGTCTCGCTCTGTCGCCCAGGCTGGAGTGCAGTGGCGCCATCTCGGCTCACTGCAAGCTCCGCCTCCCGGGTTCACGCCATTCTCCTGCCTCAGCCTCCCGAGTAGCTGGGACTACAGGCGCCCGCCACTGCGCCCGGCTAATTTTTTGTATTTTTAGTAGAGATGGGGTTTCACCGTGGTCTCGATCTCCTGACCTCGTGATCCGCCCACCTCGGCCTCCCAAAGTGCTGGGATTACAGGCGTGAGCCACCGCGCCCGGCCGCATGTCAGTTTCTTCAAATGAATTGTAATGGGTTTCTGATGAAAGTTCATAAGAAAGTCTTTTGATATTACTCAGAAATTCATTTTATTATGCATTGTCACTAAATGATGATAAGATAATTCATTGTCTCAACTAAAGACTTTTCATTAAAAAAGACTAATTTTCAATAAAAAATTAGATTATTAAGACTAAGTTCAGAAATAAAGGACTGTATAAAGAAAGGAATCATAACCTTTGAATCCAGTTTGTAATTATTGCTGCACTTAGAAATAAAGGACCATAAAGATGAAAATAAGCTTTTGAATTGAAATTGTATTTATTTCTATGTCCATTCAATATTATTATTTAAAATAATCTCCAAGCTAGTGAGCATACCAGAGATGATTATTAAAATTTTACATATACTACAATATAGCTAAATTAACATACAATTTCAAACTATATATATTTATACATAATTGTATTTGAATTGGAATGCATATTTAAGCAATCTAAAACATACGTATGCAATTTAAAGTAATTATATTCCTTCCTATACATGTTATTTCAATATTCTTATAATAAAGTATGTGTGTACACATATATGTAAAATACATACAGATTTGACCCTTCACATCTGTGTGTTCTGCATTCATGGAGTTAACCAATGATGGATAAAAAACATTTAGGAGAAAAAATTCCACAAAGATCCAAAAAGTAAAACTGGAATTATGTATGCACCTAGCATTATGTGGAATCAATGCAAATGAAGTAATGTGTAGGCATTGCATTATATATCATAAATAATGTTGATATAACTTAGAGTTATTATGGGAGAATGTGCATAGATTACATACAAGTACCGAGTCATTTTAGATAAGGGACTGGGGCATCTTAGGCTTTTGGTATCCACTGGGGAACCCAATACCCTGTGGATACTGAGGAATGACTATATTTAGATACACGTATATAAACTACATTCACCTAAAGATAATGTAATACAACTTTCATTGTTTTCTTCATTTATAAGGATATTACTTATTTTTTAAATACACTACTTAAGAAGACATAAAAATAATACATGATTCAGAACTAATATATGTACATGGAAAATCACATGTGAGGCATTCAAAGCAGGGTGAATTTCCAAGAGAGTGTCTATTTTTTAAGTGTGGATATGGGTAACTTTTGGATGTATACTTTCCTCTGATTGTATAATCCCAATGCACTAGCAGCAGATCCACCTATTTTATAAATAGGATCTATGGTGGATTTCTAGCAATGGCAGAATGTCCCTAAAGAGATTTCTAAGATCTCTGAGGCTTTCAGTTCTCGAGTTTATGACACAGTGTTTAGGTGTCATTTTCTCGAGTTTTAGAACAGAGTCTAAGGAACAGAAGTCTGGAAGTGGCTAAGTTCTCTGGAAGATCAAAGGGAAACACATGAATCTGAGGCTGTGTGAAGTGGTCAGACTGGCCCTGCTGAATGGATACTACCAGGAACTAGAAAAGAACTGACTTACTCACCTGCTTTCCACTGGCCTCCTGAAAGTCCATGGTCTTAATTATACCAGTTTCATTATTGCTCTGAATTTTCATCCTTGCATGCTTTTAAGGCTATCTGTATTCAAACAACATACAGTAGCCTCAGAAATAAGAGGCCCCTTACCATTCTCAATAGAGAGGTCTATAATGGCCAGGTGCAATGATTTGAAGGCTATCTCCAAAACTTATGTTGAAATTTAATTGCCATCTTGCTGGTGTTAAGATGTAGGACTGTTAAGAGGTGATTAGGCCATGAGGGCTCCACCTTCATTAATGGATTAATGTTGTTATCAATTGAGTGAATTTGTTATCATGAGAATGGGTTAGTATGAAAGTGAGTTTGGCCCTTTCTCTCTTGCTTGCTCTTGTGTTTTCTTGTCCTTCTGCCTTCTGCCATGGGGTGATGCGGCACTAAGTCCTTCGTGAGATGTGAGTGCCACACTCTTAGACTTCCAAGTCTCCAGAACCATAAAGTAAACAAGTTTATACTGTTTATAAATTACCCAATCTCATGTATTCTCTGATAGTAAAACATAATGAACTAAGACAAAAAACTGGTACACAGAAGTAAGGCTGTTGCTATAACAAATACCTGAAAATGTGAAAGTAGCTTTGGAACTAGGTCATCGTTAGAAGCTGGAAGACTTTGAAGGAGTATGCTAGAAAAAGTCCAGAGTGCCATGAATGGAGTGTCAAGGGTGATTCTGATGCGGAATCAGAAGTAAATAAAAAAGGTAGAGAAAGTCTATAACTTCCTAGAGAAGAAGTTCTCTAACGTGATAGAATATTGGTAGAAGTATAGACCATAAAGGCGATTCTGATAAGGTTTCAGATGCAAAAAGGGAATGTCTTATTGAAAAATAGAGAAATGCCCATTCTTGTTATGAAGTAGCAAAGAACTTGGATGAATTGTGCACATGCTATACAGCTTTATGGAAAGTGAAATTTCAGAGCAATGAACTGGGATATCTAGTGAAATAAGTTTCTAAGTAAAATGTTGTAGAAATTGCCTAGCTACCTTTAACCACATACAATAAAAAGTGAGATATAATAAATGACTTAAAGGTAGAATTTATAATTAAGAGAGAAACAGCATAGAAAGATTTTGAATATTTTCAACCCGGTCATGTAAAGAATGAAAAAGCATACTCAGGAGCACAAACCAAGGATGTGGCCAAGCAACCATTTGCTAAAAAGATTAGTACAGAAAGAAGGGATCATAAAAACAATGACAGAATGTCACTAAAGGGGTTTCTGAGATTTTTGAGGCTGCACTTTTTATAATAGTCCCAGAACTCGAGGAAGGCAGAATAGTTTCCAGAGACAGGCCCAGGGCACCCTCTAGGACAAGCTGCCCCTAATCACCCCATGTCAATGCTCCACAAATTTTAGCACAGCTCGTTGGTTGCTCCAGTCACAGCTCAAGTGGGTCCAAGTGCAGCTCCATCCACCATTCTGGATGGTACAAGCTATAAGCCTTGGTAGTGTCCATGTGGTGTTAATTTTGTAGGTGTGCAGAATGCATAGCAGTGGGGGCATGGCTTCCTTCACCTCAATTTTCAATGTTGTCACAAACAGCCTAAGGGCCCAGTCAGAGACTTGTTGCAAGAGAAGAGCCACCACAGAGAGCCCCCACTAGGGTGATGCCTAGCTTAGCTGTAGTAGTGAGGTCAATATCATGACCTCATAACTGTAGAGCTACCACATTGCAGCATCAGTGTGGGAGAGCTGCAGGCACAGGATACCAACAAATGAGAGCTGCTGGATGAACTAAACCTAGCAAAGTTATAGGGGTGGGGCTGCCTAAGGTTTTGGGAGTCCAACTCCTGTTCCACTGTGCCCAGGATGTTAGACATGGAGCGAGCCAAAGGAACTTATTCAGGATCTTTAAGACTTAATGTTGTTTTCATTGTTGAGTTTTGGACTTTTGGGTACCAGTTACTCCTTTCTTCTTGTTATTTCTCCCTTTTGGACTGAGAACACCTACCCCATGTCTGTCCTATAATTCTACTTTGGATGCATGCATGTTAATTTCACAAGCACACAAATAAATAAAAATTTCCCTCAGGCTGAATTGTGCCTTGAATTACAGCCTTATCTAATTCAGATGAGAGTCTGGACTTTGGACTTTTGAGTTGGTGCTGGAACAAGTTAAGAATTTGGGACTCTTGGGATGTAATAAATACGTTTTGTTTGTGAGAAGGACATGAGTTTTGAAGGGCCAAGATTAAAATGCTGTGGTTTAACTGGCCCCTCCAAAAGTTATGTTGAAATTTAATTGTCGTGGTGACTGTATTAAGACTTCAGATTGTTAAGGGTGGTGAGTAGATGATGAGGGCTCCACCCTCATTAATGGATTAATGTCATTATTGTGATGGTGGGTTGTTATAAAAGTGAGTTCTGCACTGTCTTACTCTCTTGCTTTCACATTTTCTTCTCTTCAGCCTTCTGCTATATAATGATGCAACATAAAGTCTTTCACAAAATGCCTGAACCATGCTCTTATAGATTTCAGTCTCCAGAAACATGAGCTAAATAAATTTCTATTGTTTATAAACTACTCAGTCTCAGTTATTCTGTAATCACAACACAAAACAGACTAAGACATAGGCTATAATTTTCACTGCACTCTTTTAAAAAGAATATCATGCTAAAGAGTCATAGTTTGCCAATTCTGCAAGATATGTCTGAAAAACTCCAATAGTATGACTGATGAAGTATCCTACACTTTCTGATATAGGCAAGTCAAGAAAAATTATAACTAATATAATAAAACTCTGAAGAAAAATCCAAGCAGTGAACTCCTTTTGAGGTCATTAAAAATCAAATAATAAGACTTCTTAGGCAGATATAAAAATATGATGTATAGGTAGAACAGATAAAAACAACAAGCAATTATGTAACTAATTTTCACCCTAAAAATTTCAAGGAAAGAAAAAATGCTAATCACCCTTAATAATAACATTAAGAATGTTGAAATTTAGCTGTTGAAATTATGTGACAGCATAGAGCAATTTTTTTAAAAAAATTATGATTGTAAAGAGATATAGGAAACATATGTAGGATGCCAATATATTAAAAATGAGGCCGAGCGCGGTGGCTCATGCCTGTAATCCCAGCACTTTGGGAGGCTGAGGCGGGCAGATCACGAGGTCAGGAGATTGAGACCATCCTGGCTAACACGGTGAAACCTCGTCTCTACCAAAAACACAAAAAATTAACCTGGCGTGTTGGCACGCGCTGACAGTCTCAGCTACTCAGGAGGCTGAGGTAGGAGAATCGCTTGAACCCAGGAGGCGGAGGTTGCAGTGAGCCAAGATCACGTCACTACACTCCAGCCTGGGTGACAGAGTGAGACTCCGTCTCAAAAAAAAAAAAACTTCCAGAAGGAGAAAAGAATCAATTAAATGAGAAAAAAAAAAGTAAAGAAAAATAAACCTACGGTAAGAAAGATGTGAATATTCATATTATTAAGGCTCAAAAAGTACCATATGAGATTAGTAAACTTTTAAAACAGCATATATATGAATATCCTAGGTATTTTTGCACTTGCAGTTCCACACTAAATTGCTATCTTAACCTTTGTTAAACAATGGGAAAGCACAAATTGTGAACTAGCATTAAATCATAGTGGTTTCATAGCTATCTCATAATGCTAAATTTCTTTATATTTAAATATAATTGTATTTTCCTGTATTAAACCTAAAGTCTGTGCTATAGGATTTTAAATGTATAATATACAAGAAAAATAAGTGAAATTACTTCATTTTAGTGTATCTGTCATTATCTGCTGTCCTACCCTCAAACACATTCACTAAAATATCATCACTTTTATAGAAAATATATATTTAAAATATAATTATTATTTTCTGAGAAGATGTTAATTACTCATGAACCAGATTTAATTGATTCCTTGTGGTCTGACAAAGAATAAATATTTCTTTTTATATTTCTAATATTTCCTCCTGTATAATTATAAATATTTATACATAGGGTTTAAATCAAATTTTTCATGTATGACATCAATTTATTTTACTAATGTTCAAAAATTGGAACTGTATTATGTATGTGTTTGTACACGTATAATTTTAAAAAATCATGAGATTAAGATTTTTACTCAGGTTTATTTTAGCATCTACTTAATATAAATGAACCACAGAAGATAATTTGTCATTACTTGTGTTATTGTTTAAACACAAGATTTTGAATTATAAAATTTCAAACTTTTCTGTGAGCCCCCAGTACTATCTTAAACATAGACAGAAAAATCATGTAAAATAAAGTGGGAAACTTTTCATACTGAATGAGTATTTTTCCATTTATTAGAAGATCTAATGTGTTAGACTATTCTTTTTTTTAAAGAGGATAATTTGACAGAATAATTTACAGAAACTCCAGTCTACTAAAATTAAAGAGAAGGAAAAAAAAATAAAATCCCCAAACACCTTTATAAAGATTGTCAAAGGCCTTCATAAAAATATTTTAACCAAAGTGCTTTTGTCTCACTTATGAGGTCTATTATTTTAATTAAATTTCTGATTTTTGGTGTTCTGCTTTCTTTCTGTTAAATTTATATTTCTTCTTTTGTACTCCACTATTAGAATTATTCTTGCTATGTTTCTTTTTTCTGATGACTCGAAATGTATAAATATATTTTTATTCCATTGTTTTTATATTTATTAAATAAACGTATAATTGTATACATGAAAAGGGACTAAGTTATTGCAGAGAGGTATTAATACAGTATATACAGTATATATACAGTATATATACATATATATGTTGATAGGAAGCACGCAATTTATACCAACAATTTTGTTTTACATTTAAATTAAATGACATGAAAAGTTGTCTCGGGCTTTCTGTGGAGGAGAAAAATATATTTATGCTCCAGACACCCAACACTTACCTTGAATTGTAATAATCCCCAGATATCAAGGGTGGAACCAGGTGGAGATAATTGAATCACGGGAGCAATTTCCCCCATGTTGTTCTCATGATAATGAGTTATCCTGAGATCTGATGGTTTTATAAGGAGTTTTTCCCCCCTTTGCTCTGCACTTCTCTCTCCTGCTGCCCTGTGAAGAGGTATCTTCCTCTATGATTGTAAGTTTCCTGAGGACTCCCCAGCCATGCAAACTGTGAGCAATCAAACCTCTTTTCTTTATAAATTACCTAGTCTTGAGTATTGCTTTATAGCAGCATGAGAATGATCTAATACAGTAAATTGGTACTGGGAGTAGTGGGGTGCTGCTGTAAAGATATCCAAAAATGTGAAAGCGACCTTGGAACTGGGTAACAAGCAGAGGTTGGAACAGTTTGGAGAGCTCAGAAGACAGAAACATGTGGAAAGTTTGTAATTTCCTAGAGAAACGGAGGGCCCAAAATACAGGAAGATGAGGGAAAGTTTGAAACTTCCTAAAGACTTGTTGAATGGCTTTGACCAAAATGCTGATAGTGATATGGACAATGAAGTCCTGGCTGAAGTGGTGTCAGATGGAAATGAGAAACTTGTTGGGAAGTTGAATAAAGATGACTCTTGATATGCTTTAGCAAAAAGACTGGAAGTATTTTGCCACTGCCCTAAAGATCTGTGGAACTTTGAACTTGAGAGAGATGATTTACGACATCTAGTGGAAGAAATTTCTAAGTAACAAAGCATTCAAGAAGAAGCAGAGCATACAAGTTTGGAAAATGTACACATTGATGATGCAATAGAAAAGAAAAACCCATTTTCTTGGAAGAAATTCAAGCCCTTGGCAGAAATTTGCATAAGTAATGAGGAGCCAACTGTTAATCACCAAGACAATGGAGAAAATGTCTTTGGGGCATGTCAGAGACCTTCATGGCAGGCCTCCCATCGCAGGCTTGGAGTCCTAGGAGGAAAACATGGTTTTGTGGGCTGGACTTAGGGCCAGCCTGCAGCCTTGGGACATGGTGCCCTGTGTCCGAGCTGCTTCAGATTGAGCTGTGATTAAAAGGGGCCAAGGTACAGCTCAGGCCATTGCTTCAGGGGGTGCAAGCCCTAAGCCGTGGTGGCTTCCATATGGTGTTGGGCCTGCAGGTGCACAGAAGTCAAGAATTGAGGTTGGGGAACCTCTGCCTACATTTCACCTCTGAAATGTTTGGAAACACCTAGATGTCCAGGCAAAAGTTTGCTGGAGGGGCAGAGACCTCATGGAACACTTCTTCTAGGGCAGTGCAGAAGGGAAATGTGGGGTTGAAGCCCCTACACAGTGTCCCCATTGGGACACTGCCTAATGGAGCTGTGAGAAGAGGGCCACTGTCCTCCAGACCCCAGAATGGTAGATCCACTGACAGTTTGCACTTTGTAAGTGAAAAAGCTGCAGAGACTAATATGCCATTGTATCTAGGAAGTAAGTAACTTGCTTTTGATTTTACAGGCTCATAGGTGAAAGGGACTTGCCTTGTCTTAGATGAGACTTTGGACTTGGACTTTTGGGTTAGTACTAGAATGAATTGAGACTTTGGGGGACTTTTGTAAGGGCATGATTGTCTTTTGAAATGTGAGGACATGAGGTTTGGGAGGGGCTAGGTGCAGGATAATATGGTTTTGCTCTGTGTCCCCACCCAAATCTCACCTTGAATTGTAATAATCCTCACATGTCAAGGGCAGGACCAGGTGGAGATAACTGAATCATGAGGGTGGTTTCCCCAATGTTGTTCCTGTGATAATGAGTTCTCAGGAGATCTGATGGTTTTATAAGGTGCTTTCCCCTTTGCTCTGCACTCATTCTCTCTCCTGCCACCCTGTGAAGTGAAGTCTTCTGCCATGATTGTTAAGTTTCCTGAGGCTTTTCCAGCTATGTGGAACTGTGAGTCAATTTAACGTCTCTTCTTTATAAATTACCCTGCCTTGGGTATTTCTTCATAGCAGCATGAGAACGAAGTAATACACAAATGCACATCTTTTCAAAGGAAGAGAGAGAAGGAAAATAAGAGGATTGACAATAAATTGTATATAAAGCAAATCATTAAGGAACCACATTTTCTCAGGATCTAGCCCATTGGTCTGGTGTTTGGTCAGAAGACCAATGACTTTCAGATTTCTCTGCTGATTTAGAAGCTTTAGACCTGCTGAATTCAGGTATATTTCCTAAATTCCATGCAAAATACCTTCTATTTCATTGTGGTAGGAAATATGTATAAATTTGTATTGCATTTATAATGCTGAATTTTTTTTATTCAAAATTAGAAATAGGTAGTGATGGTGAGGAAAATATATGATATATGCATGCAAATGTTTTGTAAAAATATAAACTATTAAGGAAAAAATTGTAATTCATGTAAAGAAAACAGCTTAAATTTCTGATTTAACTTAATATAATTTTCTCTTACTTGAAGGTAAGCTGCATGAGTACAAAGACTTTCGGATATTATCCACAGCACATATAATGGAGAGAGGTACATATTAGGCCCTCAATGCAAATATGCAGTGAATGACTATGCAGAGAATGAATGATAGAATCAACTAGTTATGATGCAATGAAATGACCGAACGCTATTGGAGAGAAGCCAGTTGGAGGGGGAGGAAAAAAGAGAGAAAACAAGGAAAAGAGTATGATCATGGAAAGGAGGGAAGAAAAAAGAAAAAAAGGAGGGAAAAGTAGTATTATGAATTTTTTGTCTTCTTTAAAAAAGCTATTACATTGTATATAAAAATTTATAAGCACCAAGCTGAATTCCTGTTCCCAGTTGGAACAAAAAAGATTCTCATGTCAATTTCAAATTGAAAATCTCATTCAATTCTTCAAACAGTTGGTAACCTGAATGTTTATAATATGAATAAAAAGTATGATGATTTTGAAGGAGGAATTGAGTTTTTAAAATTCAGGTGTCTCAAATGGGAATAGAAGAGCAGTTCTCTGTGCAATGCATTCCCTGCTGTTTTCATTAAACAGTAACTGTGCTTTCTTTGAACCTTTGCCCCATAAAAATAGAAAAAAAAATAATCAAATGAATTCAAGTCAAACAGTTGTAGTTTTTGGTATAGCTGTTGTATTTCACCAAAATGTCAAGTACTTAAATGCAGATGGTTTTTGTGTTTCCTGCTACTTTCAGAATGACATTCCTTGGATTGAAGCTGGTATTGATGAAACTGATGCACATTACCACCTCCTCAGGAGCTGGAAGAACTCACCCATAGGAGAAGTATAAAAGCAATGAAAGCACCTGCTCTGAGCCAGAGAGGAAGCTGCCTGAAAATAGAAGCTCTGTTTGTTTCCTTAGCTATGTCATCCTAACGACTTAATAAAAAGCTTCTAAGCAAACAAATCATGTTTGATCACAACATACAACAAAAGCAGATATTCAACAAGCACCCACATTTAAAATGTGCTTAATTATTAACTTATTTGCAGTGAAATTCACAAAACTTCCTTATAATCACATACTTACTATTTATTTTTCAACTAATTTAAATGTTCTGTTTAATTTTTATAAATTACTAAATATAAGATTGTTTAAAAGAGTTGATTACAAAATAGTAAGTTATGTTTTCATGTTTCACATTTTCAAACAAATGCTTTGTATTTAATCACAAATTATTAATAAGATCTAATCCTTGTATTTGTCTGCTATTTAAATTATGGTAACGTTGTAATCTAGAGATTTGGATAAAGTATTTGGAATCAAGTATTTCGGTAAAAGTAAAGAACTCATTTTCTAGTTGATCTTGAGAGGCATAGAGATAAGAGGAGAGACTTTGGAGCCCAAGTACCCAGAGTCATTCCTTTCCTAGATCCCACACATACTAGCTTTATTCCTCTAGACAACTGACTTAATTATTTCTGAACAAAATCTGCCTGGTCTCCAAAACAGAGATAAAACAGTAAGTAGATCCCAGATTTATTGTAAGTTAAAGAATATACATGCTTATAACAGCACCTATGAAATAGTGATATATTTGAGCCTCATTATTTGTGAATTCTGTATTTGAGTACGCACATACTAGCTAAGATGTATTTGTAACATCAAAATCACTTCTCAAGACACTTTTGCAGTCATTTCTGGACATGTACAGTGGTGAAAAATTTGGGTTACTTGAGTGAACATTCCCAGCTGAAGTTAAATAAGGCGAAGCTCTGTTGTCTTATATTAACTGTAACATGTCTTTTTTAAAAAGTATCCTTTATACAGTCTGTGTAGTACCACATTTTTTACATCTTTTACTTTCTGTTGGTGATTTTGCTGCTTAAATGACCTGAAATATAATGCTGAAGTGCTTTCTGGTGTTCTCAAGCACAAGACAGATATAATGTGAGTTATGCAGAACATACTGTACTTGTGTTAGATAAGCTTAAATGAAGCATGAGTTATAATGCTGTTGACCATGAGTTCAATGTTTATGAATCAACACTACATATTCCATAAAATGGCTTTAAGGAAAAACACACATAAAACAAAATTATATATTGATAGGTTGAATAAAATGTTCCAATTAGAAGTTCACAAAAACCTAAACTTGTATTTTCCCTAGGAGCAATGTTCTAGTAGTCACTAATTCAGAGTTAGTAACTACGCTATAGAACATAACTACTAAGAAAAACAAGAATCAACTGCATAAATAATATGATATACATAATAACAACAATGAACACATTATAAACTTGTGCTTGCTACCTATGATGGTTAATATTTTGTGTCAAATTGACTGGGCCATGCAGTACTTAAACACTTGGCCTAACATTATTCTGGTTGTGTCTGTGAGGATGTTTCTGGATGAGATTGACATTTGAGTTGGTAGATTTAGTTAAGGCGATTGCCTTTCCTAATGTGGGTAGGGCTCATCCAACCAATTGAAGCCTTGAGTAGAACAAAAAGGCTGCAGTTTCTCTGCTTAACTGCTTTGATGTGAGACATTGGTCTTTTCTGGTTTTTGAACTTAGATGTCAACTCTTCTTGGGACTTGAGCCTACCAGCTTTTGGACTGGAGCTACACGTTGGCTTTCCTGGGTCTCCACCTAGCTTGTGACTTCAAATCTTGGGACTTCTCATCTTCCATCATCATGTAAGCTAATTCCTATTAATAAATTTCAGGGCCCTGAATATCAGAGTACTGCAATGAATTTCTGTGGGAGGAGGAACATAAAGAAGAAGGTATTTACAAATAAATTAGATTCACATGGTTGCCATATTTTTTATTTGGCATCATTAGATTTTAATTGTAAATTCTAGTGGGGAAATATTTTAAGACTGGAATTCTGTATGAAGGAAAACCAATAGTATAAGACTAAGTCAATAGTTTTGTAAAATGTATAATAGTAATAAAGAGTCAATTATGGTGCCTAGCTTAAAAAACAATACAAAAACAAAGCAAGAATTCCAGAAAAGATAGAATTAATTTTAAAACGGTAATTGAAAGAATGCCAAGTATTGTGACATATATTGAGAAATAATTTTGTTCAAATTCTCACAGAAATTCAGACAATTCAGCCAACTCAGAGTACAACATCTTCAAGATGAAACTGGATTCTTATCTTAATGGAAATAATAAAAAGGCATATAATTCTTCTGTGAACTGCCACTTGCTGGGAGCAAGCCCCCCAAAATCTGGCCATAAACTGGCCCCAAAATTGGCTATAAACAAAATCTCTGCAGCACTGTAACATGTCCATAATGGCCCTAATGCCCAATCTGGAAGGTTGTGGGTTTACAGGAATGAGGGCAAGGAACACCTGGCCCGCCCAGGGCGGAAAACTGCTTAAAGGCATTCTTAAGCCACAAACAAAAGCATAAGCGATCTGTGTCTTAAGAGCGTGTTCCTGCTGCAATTAATTTGGCCCATCCCTTCGTTTCCCTTAAGGGATACTTTTAGTTAATTTAATATCTATAGAAACAATGCTAATGACTGGTTTGCTGTTAATAAATACGTGGGTAAATCTCTGTTAGGGGCTTTCAGCTCTGAAGGCTGTGAGACCCCTGATTTCCCACTTCACACCTCTGTATTTCTGTGTGTGCGATCAAAATGAAATTCAGAGGAAAACAAATCTCAAAAAAGGGCAAGAGATCAGGTGCAGTGCCTCATTCCTGTAATTCCAGCACTTTGGGAGGCTGAGGTAGGAGGATTACTTGGGCCCATGGGTTCAAGACTAGTCTGGGCAACACCAGGAGACCTCATCTCTACAAAAAATGTTAAAAACTAGCCAGATGGGGTGTGTCTGTAGTCCAAGCTACTTGGGAAGCTTAGGTAGGTGGATCATTTTAACCTGGGAGGTCAAGGCTGCAGTGAGCCATGATTGCGCCAGTGCACTCCAGCCTGGGTGTCCAAAGAGACTCTGTCTCTTCAAAATAAAGGGCACCTGGGTGGCACAAGAAAGATATTATTCATATAGAACATAAAACATTTGGTATAGAATTTTAATTATCTTATTAAATACATATAAAATATGAGACAAAGAAGGAAGATGAGGATTAGTATAAAAAGTTACAATCTTTGTATTTCATAAACATTTTTGGGGTTACTAAACACAAAATTCTATAACAACTTCATTAACTTCTGTACAAACAATGCTCACTATTAGGGGATTAATCAGTTATAGACTGAATTGTGTCTCTGTAAAATTCAAGTTGGAACCCAGATGACCTTAGAATGTGCCATATTTGTATACAGGGTCTTTACAGAGGTAATTAATTAAAATGAGGTCATCAGTGTAGGCTCTAATGCAGTAAGATTGTTATCCTTGTAAGAAGAGAAAAATCTGGGCACAGGTACTGAGGGAAGACGCAGGGAGAAGCTGCCATGTACAAGCCAAGGAGAGAGTCCTGGAACAGATCCTTCCATTAGCGTTTCAAAAAGAACCAACTCTGCTGACACCTCGATCTCTGATGTCTAGTCTTCCAAACTGAGAGACAATAAATTCTGTTATTTAAGTCACCAAGAATGTAGTAGTTCGTTATTATAGCCCTAGCAAACTAACACAGGAGGAAGAGCAGAATTGGATCAATATGATTACCTCTAAAACTGGGCCTGAGAATAGGGCAGGAGAATTTATCGATGGTGTTAATATTTTTTTTTCTATCTCTCTATCTCTGCCTCTAGCTCTACCTCTACCTCATATAATTGGTAAAATTAGGAAGCTACAGTGATAGGAGAGAAGGTGCTACGATGAAAGAATCATTTTCTTTTCCCCCATGGGCTCTTTCTATTTTACTTCAGGGCATATGACAGATAAATCTCAATAGCAATGAAAATTGTTTTTAGGTAAGTTTGTCCAATTCTATCCTGAAGATGTTTTCTATTTTGCCTTTTTTAGGTTCACTTTCCATAGTTTTCATCATTTTGTTTGACAAAATACATTTGAGATTAGTCTCAAAATTATTTTCACAATTAGTATTCTTTTAAAATATAAATATTCTATATCACCTTTCTAAATAAAAGATTCCAAAGGTACTAGAAGTATTACTTTGAAGGAAAAAAGTTATTTGGCATTTACATTTTTGAAAAATATTTCCAAATGACAGCTCACTTATTTACAGAAAGCTAAGCTAAATGATTTTAACTGACAGAATAAATGATGATAAGTGATGATTCTATTGGGAAAACATAACCTCAAATCTCAGAATGGTTATGGTAACATAATATATTCTCTTTATAAAAAGGAAAAAAAAATACACAAATAGTGTAACTGAATGTGCCAAAGTTGCTACTATGTTTTTCTTATTATATATTAACAGTTTAGTGAAATATATGTCCTTTTATCCTTTTAACTTATATGCGTCATAATTAAAATCAAAATAAAATTTAGGTTCTGATTTAAATTTATGATTTTTACCCTTAAATAGTTTCTACCAATTATAATCTTACCAAACCCAGAGACTATTCCTACAAATAATAATGCTATTTTCATTCATTTAGTGTCCATTGAAACCTTAACTGTTCATATCATTACTTTTGCTGATCTTCATAAATCTGTGTGTCACAGGTTAGGGATGACTTTTTCTTTTGGTTTTCATGAGAAGGGATAGATCTGATTCCATAATTGCGATGTGTGGCAGAAGGAAAGAGAGTAGAGGATGCTGGGATGTGACAATGAGGATTGTTGCTATGTAGTATATGCAGAAAAGATGAGGCAAAGATTCACACACACACACACACACACACACACACACAGACACACACATTCAAAGAGAATCACTTGAGAATTTTACACAAAATGAAACAAAGTAAAGAGTAGATGAAAAGCAGGAGATATCAATTAAGAAGACATGGAAATTCAACTTAATCTTCTATGGTGCTTTGCAGTGTTTACATTTTTTATTTCTGTTTCCAAGCCACTGCTGTTGCCGCAGTTTATTTAACACAGGTACAAGAGTGGTTTTCATAGAAAAATATCATTTGTATAAATAAGCAGTTCTTCAACTGAAATAGCAATGTCAACAACAATGGGCTGTATTGAGATATATATGCCATATATATGCATATATACCATATATATACCATATATATATGCCATATCTTAGATATCTTAGATCTATATTTTGTGATTTATATAATATAATATCTTAGATCTATATTTTGTGATTTATATAAATAAAATATTTTCACTGTTGAAATAAATTTAATAAAATGTAACAGAAATTTATTTTAAATAATGGATAATTATAGGTTAACTTTTACTACAAAAAGAAATTAAATATATACTAATTTGGGTCCTAAGTCAATACTGATATGCAATGATACCATACTTTTCAATATTACAACCAATAATCATAGCATATACATATGCTATAATTATACATATATACATATATGATAATTTGTCTCAATATATCTTTGTTATATTTTCATATATACATATATACATATGTACATATGCAATAATTAACTAGTTCGTTATATATATGTATGTGTGTGTATATACATATATATATATGCATGCTTGGATTATGCTTGCATTTTTTTGTTTGTAATTTACATTTAAAATCCTCAGGGCCATTAATTGTACATGTCGTTTTTTGCCTGTCAATATCTATTTAAAGACAAGATTAATTACTAATTCGGGTCCTATGTCAATACTGATATGCAATGATACTGTGATTGTCCGGAACCATCTATTCTCACCATAATAATTAACGCATGTGTATTTGTGTATTATATGCTTTACAGTATGTTATATAACACTGACTGAGCACTTACAATTTGCCAAACACTCAACCAAACTTAGTACTTTAACTCTCAAAACAGTCTTGTACAACATTATACTTATTCCCTCTCTGTTGATGAAGAAATGGAAAAGTAATACAAAGACAAATCTCTCTGATGACAAAGACCACGGATAATTACAATCCTCATCTATATATAAATATTTCAAAAACAAAATTATTTTTAAAATGCTGTATTTGTAATACTCTAAGAAAAGTGTAATGTCATATCTTTTTAGTACATAAACATGTTTTATTAATTGACAACAAACCAAAACCACCTGAGTAATAAATATAACTTACTTGTTACTTATAACTTATTACTTACCACCTTTGGCCAAACTGTTTATTATCAAGACCCATAACTCATATTATTGGGATTAACAAAACTAAATCTGTTAAATCTCCAAGACATACAATCGGAAATTATACAATTAAACTTAAATATGTATGTACTTCACTTTGGGAGGCTGAGGCAGGCAGATCACGAGGTCAGGAGATGGAGACAATCCTGGCCAACCTGATGAAACCCTGTCTCTACTAAAAATACAAAAATGAGTTGAGTGTGGTGACATACACCTGTAGTCCCAGCTACTGGGGAGGCTGAGGCAGGAGAATCTCTTGAACCCGGGAGGCGGAGGTTGCAGTGATCCGAGATCAGGCCACTGCACTCCAGCTTGGTGACAGAGTGAGACTCTGTCTCAAAGACAAAAAACAAAAGTATGTATTTAACGATCACTTAATACTTGTTAAAGTTGTGGATCCCTTGGTCTCACTCCTATAAATATTAATAAATTAGGTTTGACAGAGCTTTCCCCAAATTTGCACTTTTATTTGGGAACCCATGTAATGATTCATGTGATTCATGGATTACACTTTAAGAAATAGTGTTATGAGTAAAATGACATCGTTTATCATCAACTTGGAAATAAGCTCTCGGTTCTTCTCAGTTTGCATTATCTTGAGCTACTGGACACGAGTGAATGTTGATTGTCGTAGCCTTGGTGGGTCACAGGTTTAAGTTGCCTGTCTCGCCTACATGCCTCTGGTCTACACCCTGGTTCACCTCTGTCTTTCAAGGAAGAGATAGAAAAAAGTGATTTTCCCCTTGTTTTATTGCTTAAGTATTGTTTGCGATCCAAGTAAAATATATTATTGTCAAAAAGTAAGAAAAAGATTGTCCATTTTTTTTTACAATAACTATTCAACTAGCTTTTTACCATATTTTATCGGCTATATTTGAATGATTCCTAATTCCCAAATGAATTTTAGAATTATTTCGGCTAGATAATTCAAAATTCTCTTAATAATTTTAAGCATACTAAATATTTAATTTATATTCATAGCTTTACAATTTTGCCTTAAAGAGAAAAGATTTTTATATTTTTGTCTTCTTCTATATCCCTTTATAAATTTGAACACTCTTATTTAAAAGTAGACATACTTACAAAATTTTTTTATAGGTATTAAATATCATGTTTTAATTGATAAAATTTATCTAATTTTAACCCTTCTTTGTTTGTTTTAATTGACCTTCAGGATTGATAGAATAAAACAAATGTCTAGTGCTCTTTTAATATTTATTTATTTATTTATTTTGGGACAGAGTGTCTCTCTGTCACCCAGGCTGGAGTACAGGTGTAATTATGGCTCACTATATCCTTAATCCCACAGGCTCACGAGATCCTCCCACCTCAGCCTCCTGAGTAGCTGGGACTACCAGCACGTGCCACGACACTTGGCTAATTTTTTTTTTTTAAATTTTTATGCTGTAGAGACAGAGTCTCACTATGTTGCTCAGGCTGGTCTTGAACTCCTGGTCTCAAGTGATCCTCTCACCTCAGCCTTCCAAAGTGCTAGGAATATAGACATGAGCCACCGAACCTGGCCTCTTTTGAAATCTAGATGTTTAATACTGAATGATCATATTTCACACTGCTTGAACACTTATATAAACTGTTACTTGTTGATAAGGCCAATGATCTTCTCTGAGAGACCTAAACCACATACTGAATGTTGTGCATTTTGACCTATAACAACAACTTTCACATTTTTGTCATTGCACATAACTATCAGTACAAAACAAATATTAATCATGCATCTGCAGTATTAACATATTTACACATACATTTATTCTAACGCTAATGCATACATTGCATTGTCAAAACTTTTGTATTGCTTATTTCTAGATAAAAGCAAACATAAAATTCAGTGTTGTCTTTCTATGCTCGTAGGTTGTGTCTTGGCTGGATAACATTACCTAAACAAACTCAGAGTAATTTTCTGAAACATATTTGTTCATGTCATCCACTTTTTAACTAAAGAAAAGTGACCTTTCAAGTATTTACATCATGTCACAGTGAATTGATGTAGCTTACAACATACATTTTGTTCTCCTGTTTTCCTTTTTTCTTCATCTTTTATCATTTCCTAATATTTGACAGCTCCACTCCTATAATATAATTATGTTGAACTAATTTCAGATCCTTTGGAAATTATATTCATTCACATTCCAATACCTTATATTTCTTATACTTGATTAATTACTGTGTGGAATAAGATTTACTTACCACTCTAATCAGAAAATTTCCCCTTATCCTTGACGACTTGGCACAGCATGCTCACATCATCTGGAAAGTGGTACTTTTAGAACACTTGATCTACCGTATTTCAATAATTAACTTACTCTGCATCTCTTTACTGCCTTCCTCCCTCCCCAAATTCATGCATTTCTACACCCGTAACATGCAGTGCATTTGCAGTCAATAGGCTAGAGTCCCAGAAAACTGATGTGTAGTTTTATTCTGAAACTCAGTAGGCTTGAGATCCAAAAAGAAGGGATTTTTCAGTTTGAGTCTGAAAAGACCAATGTTCTAGCATAAAGCAGTCAGGCAGAGAGAGAGAGTTGACGCTTACTCAGCCTTTTTGTTCTGTTCAGGCCTTCAGTTGATTGGATGAGGCAAACTCAAGTTACGGAGAGCAATTTCTTTTAGTCAGTCTACCAAGTCAAATGTTAATCTCATTCTAAAATGCCCTCACAGACACACCCAGAATAATGTTTGACCAAATGCCTGGGCAAAATGTGGCCCAGTCAATTTAATATATAAAGTTAATTGTCAAAGCATCGTTCATTGTAATAACAATGGTTTTTAAATAAATGAAACTTTTAAATTGATACTTTTACTATGTGTGGGGACAGGGAAATATGGGATATCTCTATACCTCCCTCTCAATATTGCTATGACCCTAAATCTGCTATAAGAAGATGATGTCTTGAAAACCCTTGTTATACATAATTTAAATAATGTTTCCTTTATTGGATTGTAGAACCTAAGAGACAGGGATTACACTGAATGAAAATGTATATTTATACCTTTTGAGATACAGTATGTACTTAATAAATATTAAAATAAAAGAAAAAATTACAAAGTCTTATGCTTAAGTCTCCAAGTATAAATGGTATTTAAAAAGCAAACAAAATCTCAATTAACTTTTGGGGAATCATTGAGTGAGACATAACACTTTTTTGAAGAAGTCTACTATAGATATTTTAGATACTAAATAAGACATTTCCTACTTCACACTGTAACAAAAGGTCAGGTATAAAATGCCTGATGAAAATTCACAAGTTATATATAATTCTATCAATTTTACAGGATCATAATTTATTAACATTTTACTTGTTTATTTTTGCCATTTTCTTCCTGAACATTTAAAGTGAAATTACAATAGCAATGAAAACTTTAGGGCTAGCTAGAGGGTGATAACAATTAATCTGCTTTATTTGTCCTTACTAAGTTATTTGACATTAGATGTTGGCTTAAACAACAGAAATTTTACCTTCTCACAGTTCTGTAGTCAGGAAAGTCTAAGCTGAAGGTTTCTGCAGCGATTAGCTTCTCGTGGAGGCTCTCTTTTTCGTGATCTCTCTTTCAGATGATCACCTTCTCATTGTCTTCTCACATGGTAGATACAGAGAGGTCTCTGGTGTCTCTTCTTACTCCTTAAAGGGCACCAGTTCTGAATGATCAAGGCACCACCCTGGAACCTCATTTAACTTTAACCACCTCCCTAAATTAGGCCCTATCTCTGAAAGATTCACATGGAGGTTAGGGCTTCAACATACGAATTTTGGGGAGACACATTTTGGTACAGAAAATGTAAGAAATATATTCATAAAAACTTCTGCCTAACCCATAATTAATGTTTAATCATTTAGTAAGTTATTGCCAAAAAAAAGCAAGTGATTGTTCTTAGTTTAAAAATGAGAAGCAGGAATAGACAATGAAATTAGAGCAGGAACAAAAGTTAAAAAAAATTACGTATACTCATCAAACTTTGACTATGTTGGCCTTTAGTCCCACTAAGCCCCATTTGGTTTCTGTGGTGTACATAGAAAACCCTTTTATTTGCATCTTCAGTGACTGCTCAATGGAAAGCACAATCTAGTGTGTGTATGTGAGTGTGTGTCTTTGTGTGCACTCCCCTTATAAAGTGCATAACATTTAATGTTTTGAACGTCACAGAAATTACTCCCAAAGAATATTTAACCATTTATTAGTAGCTACTATAATTAATTGATTTATGAGTTTATCAGCAATTAGTGTGAACTTATTATGTGCCAGGCACTCTACATGATAAGGTGGAACAAATCATTTTAATAAGCAGTTCAAGCTGAGATAACTTGCTTTCCTAAAGAAAGATGATGATTTAGCATTCCACAGTTATCCTATTATAATGGTTGAATACTTAATATGGTTCTCACCATTATTCCTGTTTAGTCATAATGCAGTATACTAATGAATTATCTATAGCAGCACACTCAACATGTAAAAAGAAAAACAAAGTACTACTTAGCATAAAATGACTTCTAATGTCAGTCAAGGGAAAGTAATTCAAAACTGAATTTTTTAAAGTAAAGAAAACAGATTGTGATCTAATGTCTATCATTTATCATAAAGGAGATAGCAGAACAACTAAGTCAGTTTTTCCCCCTGTTTTGAGTGAAGGCCACAATATCTGATATAAATAATATAAATCATTGTACCCCATAGTTTTTAAGATTGTTTATACCTATTAGGAATAAAACCTGAGAATTTGGTGCTCAGAATGAAAATGATTTATATGCACTAAATAAATTGTGGGAAAAATCATGATAGTGACACTTTGTTGAGGATTTGGTCAGTTGAGTGGTTTGGGAATTTTTACCATGCTAAGTAATTAAAGGCTTTTTATTACATAAAATTGTTTAAGAAAATGCAAGTTCTGCATAATACTAAGTTAATCATTAAATGAGATTAATCTCTAGTAAAATATGAGACACACTCTCAGAAATTTTGGGAATTAATCAGTAAATATCTAATATGTATTTTAATAGATTAAGGACATATTTTCATTGAAGAAATGTTTTTAAAAATTTAGTTTAAAATTTATTTTTATTTTTTAATTTTTTTCAAGATCACTGAGTAGATACATCAGATGCCAATTTTCTTCAGAAAGAAACACAAAGTGAAAGGTGAACTGTCATTATTTGAATAGAAAACTAAGGAAAGAGGGCTGGCACCTGTTGGAAAGCCTCTGGGTAGAAGCTGAGGCGTAGAAAAGGAAAGTACAAGAGTTTGGCAGAAATTGACCGCTAAGGAACTTGGAGTCCCAGAGAAAGGGCAGATGGGGAGGTTTCATTACTCCCTTCACTGCTGAGACATACTGCTGACTACCAAAATGTTGGGAATCCCCTCTGGCCTTGCAATCCCAGGCAACACTGTTGGTGGTGATTTGGGTACTTCCTGGGGATAGAGCACCGGGTGGCCAGCTCATGCAGGTGAATTTGCACTTCCTTCAGACCCAAACCAGGTTAATGGGTGCCACTGTGGTTGTGCACTCATTTTGTGCAACTGTTCTACCTGGGAAACCTACCTTTGTGTCTCCACATCACCAGATCCCCCACAAACATAACGAGAACGTACTCTGATTTTGGCAACCACAGTGTACTCATGGGATACTGGGGAGCTGCAAGATCACTGGAGGTTTAGCCCTTGGTGTGGGCAGTCCCTAGTGGGGAGCATGACCCACCAAACACCTCCTGGGACGAAGAAAACATGAGTGTGGTGCTAATCCCTGAAGGGTCAGCACCAGTGGCCAGGAATGGAAGTGAATTAGGGGTCATCTACTGCTCTCCCTATCCACTGTTGCAGGTGCAACAGATTTCCCCTGCTGAGGGATGGCACAGGTAAACTTGGAAAGAGAATTTCCAGCATGTTTTGTGGTGCTGCACTCAGGCCATTTCAGTGGTAGCTGCCAGAAGGAAATTTTTATGGATCTCAGTTGCACTGTAGCAGGGAGCCAAAGGACAGTGTCTACATGAACTAAAGGTCATGATCCCTGTGACAGGGTGTGATAGGAAAGTGGACCACATTCCTGCCTTCCCAGGAAGATATGTTGATTTAGTCCCCTTAATGCTCCCCCTGAGACCTCAGCATATCCCCACATGAACTGTCCTCCAACCCCCAACAGGGCTGGTGCCTCCACTCACGATTGGGCTGCGCATGGAAGAACCACAACGTACTCTTAAGTGCAATTTACTGGACTATAGACTCACTACAAGACCAAATAGAAAAATACCTGCTGGCAAAAGAACACAGTGGTACTGTTTGAGATAAGTTCACTGAGACCTCTGCACACATACCCCAAGCCCTACAGAATAGAGTGTGTAGGCTCATAATCCAATATTCCACTTCAACAAGCAGCATGCAAGAAAGCCACCGCAAAGTAGCTATCCATACAAAGGAATGCATACAGAGCCTTGGCCCCCTGAAAATACCCAGAAATTAAGTGAAATAATTCTATACAACATACACCACAGTAATATCATGAAGGGAAAAACAGAATAAAAATTTAAAAGTTTCATCTAAATGCTAGCAAATCACAAAATGAGGGGTGACAGCTACTTCATATAAGAAGGAATTAGTGCAAGAACTCCAGCAGCAGCCATACAAAAAGATACCGTGTTTGTCACCTTCAAATAATTTCACTAAGTCTCTACAAATGAATCATAACCAAAATGAAAATTCTGAAATGGTAAATAGTTTAAAATACAATAAGGAAGCTCTATGAAATCCAAGAGAGAGTTGAAGAACAACACAAAGAAGCCAGAAAACCAATTCAGGATTATAAGAGATGAGATAGATAATTCTCTTTTAAAAATCCAGAAATTATAAAAAACAAAAAATGTACTAAATAAATTTCAAAATAGAGTTGAGATATTTAATAATATTCTAGAATAAGTAAAAGAAAGAATTTCAGATCTTGAACATTGGTTTTAAAATTTAACCTAGTCAGACAAAAAGAAGAAAATATAATTTTTAAAAATGAACAAATCCTCTAAGAAATATGGGATTATGCAAAGCAAACAAATCTGTGACATATAGACATTCCTGTGAGAGAAGAAGAAAAAGTAAGACATTTGAAAAACATATTTTAGGAATTAATTCAATAAAGTTTCCCTGATCTTCTTAGAGAGATAGACTTCCAGAAATAGGAAACTCAGAGAACACCTGGAAGATACTATACAAGACAAACATCATCAAGCTATGTAGTCATCAGATTACCCAAAATCAACACTAAAGAAAAAAATCTTAAAATCTTCTAGAGAGAAATGTCAAATCACCTATAAAGGAAATCTCATCAGACTTACAGTGGACTCAGCAGAAACTTTAGAAACCAGAAGAGACTGGGGGCTTATTTTTAGCTTTCTTGAAGAAAAAAAAAAAAATGACACCCAAGAATTTTATATCCTGCTGAATTAAGTTTCATAAATGAAGGAGAAATAAACTCATTACCAGACAAACAAATGCTAAGTGAATATGTCACTATTAAGTTGGTCTTACAGAAAATGCTCAAAGAAGTCCTAAGCATGGAAACAAAAGGACAATATCTGACACCATAAAAATACACATAAGTATTATACAAAGTTTATAGACTCTCTAAGGCAATTACACAATTGAGATTACAGCAACTAGCTAGCAACATTATGACAAGAACAAAAACTCACATTCAGTATTAACCTTGAATGTAAATAACCTAAATATTCCACTTAAAATATATAAATTGGCAAATTGTATAAAAAGCAAGATTCAACCATGTGCTTTCTACAAGAGACCAATTTAATGTATAAAAACACCCATAAACTCAAAGTAAATGGGTGAAAAAAGAAATATCATGCAAATGGAAAATATAAAAGGACAAGATTTGCTATTATTATATGATATACAACAGACTTTAAGTCAACAACAATTAAAAAATATAAAGAAGGGCATTATATACTAATAAAGATTTTAATTCAACAAGAGTTATCTATCTTAAACGTATATACACCCAACCTCAGAGTATCCAGTTTTAGGAAACAAACACTACTAGACCTAATAAAATGGATGGGTGGCCATACAATAATAGCGAGGGATTTCATCATCCCACTGACAGCACTAGACATAACATCAAGGCAGAAAACCAACAAATAAACTATGGACATAAACTGGACTCTTGACTAAATAGACCTAATACACGTCTACAGAAAATGCCAACCAACAAACACAGAATATACATTTTTCTCCTCTGCATATGAAACATTCTCCAAAACTGACCATCTGCTTGGCCCTCAAGCAAGTTTCAATACATTAAAAAAAAATCAAATTTATATCAAGTATCTTCTGGGACCAAAGTGTCATAAAGTAAAAAATCAATACAAAGGGGAGCTCTTGAAACACACAAGTATGTGAAAACTAAACAATTTGCTCCTGAATGACTTTTGAGTAAAAAACAAAATTAAGGCAGAATATGTTTTTTAAATGGAAACAAATAAAAATACAGCCATAGCATACCAAAAACTCTGGGATATACCAAAAGCAGTTTTAAGAGGAAAATTTATGGCATTAAATGCCTACATTCAAAAGATAGATTTTAAATTAACAACCTAAACTTGCACCTCAAGGAACTAGAAAAACAAGAACAAACCAAAACCAAAGCTACCAAAGGAAAAGAAATAACACAAATCAAAGCAAAACTAAATAAAATTAGGACAAAAAATCATACAAAGGATCAGTGAAATAAAAAGTTGGTTCTTTGAAAGAGTGAAAATAATTGATAGACCTCTAGCTACATTAACCAAGAAAGAGAGAGAGAAGATTCAAATAAGCACAACCAGGAATAATAAAGTGGACATTGCAATTAATACTACAGAAATACAAAAAATCCTCAGAGACTCTTATGAACATCTCTATGCACACAATCTATACAACCTAGAGCAAATACTGGATCAACTCCTGGAAACATACAACATTCCAAGGTTGAATCAAGAAGAAACAGAAATCCTGAACAGACCAACAATGAGTAATAAAATTTAATCAGCAATATAAAAAAAAGTAACAAAAATAAGCCCAGGCCAGATGGATTCACAGCTGAATTTTATCAGATGTACAAAGAACAGCTGGTACCAATCTTACAAAAGCTATTCAAAAAAAATTGAGAAGAGATTCCTCCCTAGTCCTATAAAACCAGTATTACCCTGATACCAAAGCCAAACAAAGACCCAAGAAGAAATAAACCTACAGGCAAATATTCCTCATGAAGAGAAATACAAAACACCTTGACAAAATCCTAGCAAGCAATATCCAACGACATATCAAAAAGATAATCCAACATGATAATATAAGTTTTATCCCAGTGACAAATGCTTGGTTCATCACATGCAAATCACTAAATGCCTTTCACCACATAAACAGGATTGAAAACAAAAGCCATAGGATCATATCAATAGATGTAGAAAATACATTCAATAAAATGCAACACCTCTTCATGATGAAATTCCTTAACATGCTAGGCAATGAAGAAACATAACTCAAAATATTGGAGCCATATATGACAAATCCACAACCAACATTACACCAAATGGGGAAAGTTGGAAGAAGTTCCTCTAAGAACTGGGACAAGACAAAGGTGTCCACTTTCTCCTTTCCTATTTAACATTGCACTGGAAGTCCTAGCCAGAGCAATCAGGCAAGAAAAGAAAACAAAAGACATCCAAATTGGAAAAGATGTAGTCACATTATTTCTGTTTACTGATGACATCTCATACCTAGAAAACCCTAAAGATTCTTCCAAAGACTCTAAGACTTAATAAAAATCCTCAGCAAAGTTTCAGAATACAAAACTAACATACAATAATAAGTTGCATTTTTATCTGTTTGCCACTCAAGCTGGCGACAAGTAAAAAATTCAATCCCATTTAAAATAGTCAAACGCAAAAACAAACAAAAAAATCTAGGCATACATATAACTAAGGAGGTAAAAGACCTCTACAAGAAGAACCATAAAGCACTGATGAAAGAAATCACAGATGACACAAACAAATAGAAAGATATCCCATGCTCATAGACTGGAAAATAAATCTCATTAAAGCAACCATACTGCCTAAAGTAATCTAGAGATTCAACAGAATTCCTGTCAAATTGTCACCATCATTTTTCAAAGAACTAGAAAAAAAATTTTCTAAAGTTCATATGGAACCAAAAAAGAACTCAAATAGCCAAAAGAATCTTAAGCAAAATAGAACAAAGCTGGAGGCACCACTGTTACCTGAGTTCAAACTATACCACAAGGTTATAGTAACCAAAACAGAATGATACCAGTACAAAAATAGACACAAAAGTCAATATAACAGAGTAGAGAGCCTAGAAATAAAGCCACATACCTACAACCAACTGATATTTGACAAAGTTTACACAAATAAACAATGAGAAAAGGACACCCTATTCAATAAACAATGCTGGGATAATTGGCTAGCTGTATGCAGGAGAATGAAAGTGGACCCTATGTCTCACCATAGATAAAAATTCACTCAAGACATATTAAAGACTTATATGTAAGACCTAAAACTGTAATAGAAGAAAATCTAGGAACAACTGTTCTGGATATTGGCCAAGGCAAATAATTTATGACTAGGACCTCAAAAGCAAATGTAACAAAAACAAAAATGAACAAATGGGACTTAAACTAAAGAGTTTCTGCAAAGCAAAATAAATAAATAAATAAAGTAAATAAGCAATTTACAGAATGAGAGAATTTGCACATTATGAATCCGACCAAGATCGAACAGCCAGAATCTATAAGGAACTCAAACAATTCAACAAGAAACAACAAATAACCTCATTAAAAATTGAGCAAAGGACATGAACAGAGATTCTCAAAGGAAGACATACAAGCAGCCAACAAACACACAAAAAATGCTCAACATAACTAATCATCAGAGAAATGCAGATTGAAGCCACAGTAAGATACCATCTTATGCCAGTCATATTAGCTATTATTTAAGTGTCAAAAAATTACAAGTGTTGGTGAGGATCCAAAGAAAAGGGAACAGTCATACACTGTTGGTCATAACATAAATTAGTACAATCTCTTTGGAGAACTGTGTGGACATTTCTCAAAGAACTAAAAATAGAATTATCATTTAACATAGCAATTCGAATCCTGTGTATCTATGAAAGGAAAAAAAATCAACTTATCAAAAAGAAACGTGCACTTGTACATTTATGGCAGCACTATTTATAACAGTAAAGTCATAGAATCAACTTAAGTGCCCTTCAACAGTGGATTGAATAAAGAAAGTAGACAAGCAGAGATCAAGTTGTGACTATGTAATGAAATATCTTACTGTTTTAAAATATCCATCTGTCAGTGAATGTACATGAATACATGTGTGTCTGTGTGTAGAGGTTTGTTGTATAAGATATAATTCATAAGGAGTCAAATAATATTGTGCAGAACTTACGAACTTTAAAAAGCCACCTTAAAGGACTTATAAGAAAAACCAAGAGCATAATTCAAATGAAAAATACTAAAAGTATTTTTAAGGAAATAATGGAAAACATGGCAAAATTGGGAAAGTAGTCTTTCCATAAAAGGGCAGGAATGTTCACAGAAGAAACCCCAAGAAGCTAGAAATAAAATATTTCACATGAAATTAGGTAAAACTATCAATTGTAGTACATTCTCTAATGCCTTAAAGAATCACAATATTACTGGACAGATCATAAGTACTTGGAGATCTCTAAAAAGTGTATAATAGTGGAAAATGTTATCAAATATGTTTCTTTAAGTGAGTGAATAATCAGTTATTACTATACATTGCTTATTTGCTTTTTTAAACACACACACACTAATACACACTAATTAACACATTATGTGAACTCTTGTGTCTTTTTTATAGATTTTGTTGTTATTCCTTATAAATGAAGGATGGGAAGTCTCAGATTATGACATAGGAAAGAGGTCCATAATTTGGAAAGCCCTTTTGGTGATGTGTGCAACCTGAAAAAATAATTTAAAAGAGAGAAACTACAGTGCTTGCTTAAAGAGAAAGAAAAATAATCAAATGAAAGAGGCAATTGCCTTTACCATAAAAGTAAACAAACATCAGAAAAGGGCTTCAAACAGAAGAAGCCCCATTTAAAAGTATATTTTGTCTTGTTTATTTTTGAAAATCTTTGAATATTATTATTTCTTCCTTTTTACAACTTTGTATAAATGTGTTTGTTTTCAATTGTGGTATCAGGGTATATGCATCCTGTGAAAAATAAAATTATTGTTCTCAGTTTTCCACTTCTCAACTCTGAGAAACAGTAATACACATATACACTGTTTCTGGGAAACAGTGACACACATATGTGTGTGTGTATGTGTGTGCTATAAATATCGTACATATAATCTTCACCATGTAACATAATACTGCCCCAGTAGATGTAAAATATACATCACTGACAGACTCAGGTTGACACATTGAGCTAGGCCATGTGACATGATTTGACAAATCAAATAGTAGTGAATAAATGAGAACAAAGCCTTTAAATTTGCTTGGAGATTTTGTCTGCACACTTGTGCTTCTATTATTTGCTATTAAAAAAACCACACCTTGGGTCATTTTTGGACCACGGAGAATGGGAAGACACCTGAAGTTTAACAATAGCTTGAAATTAAGCTGCTCTATCTCACCTGCAAAACCACAGGCCAAATGATTGTTTACTTTTGTAAGCCACTGAGATTTTATAAATTGTTAGTCACATATTATTATTGCACCAATATTTGACTAAGAGCCATGGATGGACTTTAAGGGGACAAATTGTGTTTAATCTGCACTGGTCTATGCAAGACACTTCTGTTGTTTTAGTCATTTATTTAAATTCATTTATTTATTGTTTATTGTCTTTTTATTTTAGTTTGTTTATTTTTATTCCCAATTCCCTACAACCTAAAGACCACTATTCCTAGAGGTTTGATGTATGTTCATTTATTTTATGTATTTTAACAATAAATTTAATACTCTTTTGTATGTTTACAAATTAATTTTCATGTATTTTATATATCTTATTCCATTATTTGCTTTTTCCTCAGTACCACATATAAGTATACACACACACATACATATATACATATATTTATTCATATTGTTCTGTATATATCTGATATATTGCTTCAAACTGCTTTATAGTATCCTATACTGTGCCCCCAGGATATTTTACATATTCTCCATCATCCATATGATAAATAGGACATTTACATGCAAATCATCACCTAAATTTTACCAGATCAAATGTTTTATATGTAAAAGATTTTTCTTACTACAGGTAAGATGGTATGATTTTCTTGGTAGTATATTTTAATATTGTTTGTATGCTAAAATTTCCACATGCCTAACTTATTTTTCAGGAAAAGTGATATCTAAAGAAATATAGACAATGAACAATGTCCTGTGTGTTACACATCTTGATAAATAATAGGCCCTATCAGAGTAGAGTAGAGTTAATTGCCTTCATTCAAGAGAAAGAACAGCAAGAAATAATCTGAAATTATTCATTGGTTAAAATGTTTAGTCTATTATTTTAAGTAGTCCTTGATACACATAAATAAAATGACATTTATAAAACAATCCTTATATTAAAAAAGCATACTGTATTAGTCTGTTCTCACATTGCTATAAAGAGCTAATTGAGATTGGGTAATTTATTAAAAAAATGAGGGGTCAGTTAACTGGCACCCAGTTCCAGGCAGTACAGAAAGCACAGCTGGGGAGGACTCAGAAAACTTAAAATCATTGTGGAAGATGAAGGGGAAGCAGGTGCATCCCACATGGCTGGGGCAGGAGGAAGAAGCACACATTTAAACAACAGTATCTCATGAGAACTCACTCACTGCCACAAGAAAGTGACAGGGGATTCACCCATGATCTAATGTTAAACATTGGGGTTTACAATTTGACATGAGATTTGTATGGGGACACAAATTCAAACCATATTGTTCTGCCCTGGCCCCTCCCAGATCTCATGTCTTTCTCACATTGCAAAATACAATCTTCCCTTCTAAACAGTCCCCCAAATTTTAACTCATTTCAGCATTTACTCAAAATCCCACAGTCCAAAGTCTCATCTGAGACATGGCAAGTCCCTTCTGCCTAGGAGCCTGTAACATCAAAAACAAGTTAGTTACTTCCAAGACACAATGGGGATACAGGCATTGGGTAAATACACCCATTTCCAAAGGGAGAAATCTGCCAAAACAAAGAGGCTACAGGCCCCATGCAAGTCTGAAACCCAGCAGGGCAGTCAGTAAACCTTGAAGCTCCAAAGTAATCTCCTTTGAATCCATGTCTTACATTCAGGCCTTAGTGATGTAAACAGTGGGCTCTCAAGGCTTTGGGTATCTCTATCCCTGTGGCTCTGCAGGGTACAGCTATTTTCATGGGCTTGCATTCAGTGTATGTGGCTTTTCCAGGTGCACAATGCAAGCTTTCAATGGATCTACCATTCCGGGATCAGGAGGATGGTGGCTCTCTTCTCACAGCTCCAATAGATGATGCCCCAGTGGGGGCTCTGTGTGGGGACTCACACCCCACATATCCCCTCTGCACTGTCCCAGTTGAGGTTCTCCATGGGGCTCCACTCCTTCAGCAGACTTCTGCCTGGACATCTAGGCATTCCCATACATCCTCTGAAATCTAGGTGGAGGCTTTCAAGTTTCAACTCTTGCCCTCTGTGCACACACAGGCTTAATATCAAATGGAAGTTGCCAAGGCTTAGGGCTTTCACACTCTGGAGCAGCAGTCTGAAATATATCTGGGGCCCTTTTAGCCGAGGCTGAAGCTGGAGTGGCTGGCATGCAGGGAGTAGTGTCCCTAGGTTGCACAGGGCAGCAGGGCCCTGGGCCCGGCCCTTGAAACCATTCTTCCCTCCTAGGCCTCCAGGCTTGCGATGGGAGGGGCTACGCTGAAGGTCTCTGAAATGCCTTCAAGGCATTTCCCCATTGTCTTGGCTATTAACATATGGGGCTCCTCTTTACTTTTGCAAATTTCTGCAACCAGCTAGAATTCCTCTCCAGAAAGTAGGTTTTTATTTTCTAACACATGGTCAGGCTGCAAATTTTCCAAACTTTTATCCTCTGTTTCCCTTTTAAATACATATTATAGTTTCAGATCATCTCTTTGCTCAGGCATATGAGCATACACTGTAAGAAGCAGCCAGGACATATCTTCAACTCTTTGCTGCTTAACAATTTCTTCTGCCAGATACCCTAAATCATCTCTTTCAAAATCAAAGTTCCACAGATCCCTAGGGCAGGGCCACAATGCCTTCAACTTCTTTGCTAAGGCATAACAAAAGTTACCTTTTCTCTCATTCCCAATAAGTTCCTCATTTCCAACTGAGGCTGCCTCAAGCCTGGACTTCATTATTCATATTACTATCAGCATCTTGGTTACAACAGTTTAACAAATCTCTAGGACGTTCCAAACTTTCCCTTATATTCCTGTCTTCTTCTGATCCCTCCAAACTGTTCCAACCTCTGCCCATCATCTAATACCAAAGTCACTTCCACATTTTCAGGTACCTTTATATAGCATGCTCCACTCCTCTATACCAATTTTCTATATTAGTCCATTTTCAAATTGCTATAAAAAACTACCTGAGACTGGGTAATTTATAAAGAACATAGGTTTAATTGGATTATGGTTATGCAGGCTTTACTGCAAGCATGGTTGGGGAGGACTCAGGAAACTTACAATCATGGTAGAAGGCAAAGGGGAAGCAGGCTCATCCTATATGGCTGGAGCTGAAGGAAGAGGTGAAGGGGGAGGTGCTACACAGTTTTAAACAAACAGCTCTCATGAGAACTCACTCACTATCATGAGAACTCACTCACTATCATGAGAACAGCAAGGTGAAAATCTGCCCCCATGATACAATCACCTCCCACCAGGCCCCTCCTCAAACATTAGGGGTAACAATTCTATATGAGATTTGGGCAGGGACACAAATCCTAACCATATCACATAACAATGTTATTTGCCTTTGTGCTTTCAGATGTTGCTTTATCTAAAACATAGTTTTGAGTTGTAATACCAAAGAAGGAAAAGCTTTGATTTTCTTTCCTACCACCAAATAGATAAATCTTTTTCAGCTTGCTCAGTTCAAGTTTTGGCATAACTCTTACTAACACATCACAAACAATTTAGTTCAGTTTTGTCTTAGGTTAATCACACTGTAATATTGATAACTATTAGTCTGACAAGAATGAGAGAAACCAAAGCTACCAAAATCCAGTATTATTGTCTAATAAAGTAGTACGAAGCATATAATGCTTATATGAAAGGGACTTATTGAAATTTCATGTTTTATTCCTAAATGCCTCAGAGGTTTTACATGAAGGAAAAGTTATCAAAAGTTATAAAAAATAAATCTCCTTAACTCCAGAAGTTATTGGTTGCACAACCTTATGTTTTATAATCAAGACTGGAAGAGCAAAGGTAAATTTAAAGGACACATTTCTAGGAGTTTTATTTAAATGATAATAGCACTTTTGAAGGATACTGCAACTAAGCAACTTTTTTTTTCTGTGAATGGGGTTTTCTTTTAAGTTGGAGTTAAGAAAATGTCACATTAAATATTTTAAATTTCTTATTTTGATCTTTATATTACATTGTTAGAATTTTTACCATCCATCATTTTTATTTTGAATATTAACATGGTTAAAATTGTCATTTCCAGAAAAATAACTGAGAATGTTTAAGGTGAAGGCCAGTGATGAATGTTACCATTAAAAGTAAATTCCTATGTGGGGCTTCTTTCAATTTCTATGTGTATAGAAAGATACCGTAACCCAAAACAGCAGCAGTATTATGTACCATAAACATAGATACTTAGAAACATCTACACCACAGGCTGCTCTTCTAAAAGCTCAATTCTATAATGCGATATTTTTAGTAGGCAGAATTCTAATCCTGCACTTATGTTCACATATGAATCTCTGAAACCTGGGAACATGTTCCATTACAGGGTTAAAGAGACATTGTGAATGTGATTAAATTAAGACCTTTGGATGTGAAGTTTATCCTGGATTATCTGGGTGCCCCAGTGTAATCACAAAGTTCTTAAAAGAGGTAGTCAGGTGGTTCAGAGTCAGAGAAAGAGATGTGATGAAAGAAATAGAGGTCAGAGATGAAAGGCCATAAGCCAAGGAATGTAGGTGGCCTCTTCTGGAAAAGCCAAAGCAGAATGTTCCCTAAAGCATCCAGAAGGGACACAACACTGCCAATACCTAGATTTTAGGAGTTATGACCTACAGAAGTGTAAGATGAATAAATTTTTGTTGTTTTTAAACCATTACTTTGGTGTTAATTTGTTAAAGTATATTTAGTATTTAAAAATGCCATCAAATGCCACTTTGGTGATATTGTTAAATTCAAAAATGATACTGTATTTAAGAACAAGAATTTTGTATAAATATTAGGGCCAGATATAAAAAAGACTTTAAATAAATACGATTTTTTATTCTAAAAGGTCTTAGTTCAGGAAATTCTATTAGCTAGGTTGGAAGTCCTAATTTCTCCCCACTTATTTTTGTCTCAAGAGAGGTCTATATTTGTTCCTAGTTAGATTCTGTGGTACGTTTTTACAATGCAGCTTTCTAGTTTTTTCCGATCAAGTGGTGATGTCTACTTCCCTATACAGTGAGTATTGTTTGGCTAACAGAAACGTGGTGGAACTCTGTCTTTGGCATAAAAAAAAAAAACGTAGGTAAACATCATAGAGCCTTATGGAGCAGAGATGAAGAATTGCAGCTAATACCAGCCTACATAAGTTGGTCTCAAGTCAACCCATCCAACAGACTGTCGACGCAAGAGGACACTTACCTGAAATCAGCCAACACTAGAACAATGATCTCCAACTAATCCTCGATTAAACTACTGACCTACAGAATCCTGAGTAAGACCATTGTTATTTTAACACATAGAAATCAGTGGGTTTCTTACAGAGCAGTAACTAAATGCACATGTATTGCCTTAAAAAACACAGGCCTTTTTAGTGTTTGAGATTTAGACACCCAAGATTCCAAGTTGACTGAGAAAAGAGTGCAGCTCCCAAGGACAGCACAGTCCCAATACATACCACAGATGTGACCTTACAGTGCTGGTTGACATGAAACAGACATTTTTTTGTGAGAAAGCAGCTTTAGTATGATAAGCCTCTGAGATGTCAAGTATGTTTGTTGCACAATTTATCCCATCTTTAATTTTAAATGTGTATACATAGATATAGGTATAACTTATAAATATACTATGGCAAGAATGGCCAACATTTATCAAAATCTTACTATTTGTCAGGCATTATCCTAAGGCTTCCTTCACATGTTTTAAGTTTTTTTGTTGTTACTTATTTTATTTATTTTTTTGAGATGGAGTCTCGCTCTGTTGCCCAGGCTGGACTGCAGTGGTGCGATCTTGGCTCACTGTAACATCCACCTCCCAGGTTCAAGCAATTCTCCTGCCTCAGCCCCCCGAGTAGCTGGGATTACAGGCACCTGCCACCAGGCCCAGTCAATTTTTGTATTTTTAGTAGAGATGGGGTTTCACAATTTTGACCAGGCTGGTCTTGAACTCCTGACCTGAGGTGATCCATCCGCCTCGGCCTCCCAAAGTGCTGGGATTACAGGCATAAGCCATTGCGCCTAGCCACATCTTTAGATTTTTTAGTGCTCTGAAAGTTGAAATGTGTATCATTACTGTTTACACTTTAAAAGCAGGAACACTGAAGGACAAAATAATTAAGTATAGTAAGATTTCATAGCTTATATTTTCCAGGGAAATACTGATGGGTAAAAGATATTTCCATTCAACATACAACAACATTTGTCTCAAAAAATAAAACAAAATGAATAAAGAAAATGGGGTTGGGTTCTAATTTGTTTGCTTCTCATCGGCCCCATGAACAATAACAACACTCAAACTCTTTATATGACATTATTTACCAGCTTAATTTACTTATCTTTCTAACCCATGTTCCTTTTTCTCAACTTATGGCAGTTACTTGGAGCCTGCTGGGCTTCAATTAGATGACTAGACCTGTCATAGGTTGAAACATGTACTCCAAAAAGGGATGTTTATTTCCCAATCTCAGGTATGTGACCCTATTTGGGAATAGGGACATTGCAAATAAAAATAAGATGTAAGTTAAGAAGTTGTTTTAAGATTTAAGACTGACCCCAAATTTAGTCTCTGGTGTTTCTATAAGAGACAAAGACATGCAGAGACAAACAATAATGCTATGTGAAAATGGAGGTAGAAATTGGCAATGTATCTACTTGCCAAGGATTGCTGTCAATCACTAGAGCTAGGAGAGAGTTATGCAACAGATTCTCTCTTCAGAGACTCCAGCAGAAACCAACGTTCTTAGCACCTTCTAGCCTCTAGAACAGTGAAGGAATACATTTTTGTTGTTGTAAGTTTGTGGTACTTTGTTACAGCAGTCCTAGGAAACTAATACAATACCTGTGACCCAAACTTTCCCATGAGCACTTTCATTCATCAAGCAATTTTCTTCTCCTTCTCCTTCTCCTCCTCCTCCGCCTCCTCCTTCTTCCTCTTCCTGTTCCTCCCCCTCCCCCTCCTCTTTCTCCTCCTCCTCCTCCTTCTTCTTTTTTTTTTTTTTTTTTTTTGAAATGGAGTTTCGCTCTTGTTGCCTTGTTGCCCAGGCTGGAGTGCAATGGCACGACCTCGACTCACTCAACGTCCGCCTCCCAGGTTCAAGTGATTCTCCTGCCTCAGCCTCCTGAGTAGCTGCGGTTACAGGCACCTGTCACCATGCCTGGCTAACGTTTTTGTATTTTCAGTAGAGATGGGATTTCACCATTTTGGCCAGGCTAGTCTCGAACTCCTGACCTCAGGAGTTCCATCTGCCTCAGCCTCCCAAAGTGCTGAGATTATAGGTGTGAGCCACCGTGCCTGACCAAGCAATTTTAATGGCTCCAGCCCTTGGACTAATTCTCGCATTCGAGCACTACATTATACTAAAGATTTTTTATTCAAATGTTACTTAAGTTCTTATACTTCATTTTTTACCTTCTGGGGATGAAAACCAGTCAGGTATTCTAATGCAACAAGTCTCTATATGTTTAGCCTATCTTTACTCTCTCATTTCTGTGTGAAAATTGGCCTTCCTCTTAGCCCCCAAGCTTATCTCTTGCTTATCATATTTTGTCGAATGCAGCCAATAGTAACCAACATGGCCTATAAAATGTGTTTTCCAACATTTATCCCAAAAGCTTTAGGTTCAGTAGACATATATGATACTTGCAAATTTATCCGAAAATAAAAATACCATATATTTTTGATACAGGAGCTAAAAAGAAATTATTTAGGCAGTTAGTGAGGGTAAGAGAGTCTTCGGCAAGGTTTCCCTTTTAATAAAAAGCAGCTCCCAAATCATTTCTTTTTATTTTATTATTATTATTATTATTATTATTATTTTTTTTTTTGAGACGGAGTCTTGCTTTGTCGCCCAGGCTGGAGTGCAGTGGCGCGATCTCGGCTCACTGCAAGCTCCACCTCCCGGGTTCACGCCATTCTCCTGCCTCAGCCTCCCGAGTAGCTGGGACTACAGGCGCCCACTACCACGCCCGGCTAATTTTTTTTGTATTTTTAGTAGAGACGGGGTTTCACCGTGTTAGCCAGGATGGTCTCGATCTCCTGACCTCGTGATCCGCCCGCCTCAGCCTCCCAAAGTGCTGGGATTACAGGCGTGAGCCACCGCGCCCGGCCAAATCATTTCTTTTCTAACAAAAACCAGCCTAAAAAATCAAGCTGCAGACACAAATAAGCAATCTGGAAGCTTGCACAGGTGAATGCCGGGAGCTGTGCCAATAGAAAAGGGCTACCTAGCAGCCAGGCATATCCAATATGGAAGCTCCATCTTCCCTTTTCTTTGTCTCCACGTGTGCAATAAGGGAACAGACAACATGGCATCTGCCAGGTAAAAAACACATCTATGTAGTAAAAGATTATGGTAGGATGGCCAGCTTCTTGAGCACTATGTAAATGACACACCTGGTCCAACCAATCTTTTGTATCTTATGTAAATCAGACACCACCTCCTCAAGCTCATCTATAAAACCATTGGCATCTCACCGCAAACCCAGGAACCAGTTCCCTTCTTCTGCACAAGGGAGCTTTCCTCTTTCTTTCACCTATTAAACTTCTGGACATTCACCTATTATACTTTGGCTCATTCCTTGCATGTCTGTGTCCACAATTTCTTTGGACAAACTTCAGGTATTCACCTCAGACAACATGGCCACTTCATTTTGTCACAGTATTGCACCAAAACAAACATTTTTACAAAACTCTTTTGTCGATAGAATATCAGTATTGCTAGTTATGGCCCTGCTAACTAAAATAGTGCTGAGAAGTATAGACATTTATACACCCAGGCTGCAAAAAGAAATATCAGTGATCACAAGTAATGTCTACCAAAATATCTCTACATTAAGATATATTTGGTTAATGTTTCTGATTGATAGACAAAGCTTTGCAAAACTCAAAGAAAAATCATTAAAAATTCAGACCTGTAAAAAATCTGGTTTTTTAGTGAATGAATTATGAGGTTTATTGATTTTTCAACATAGTCCAAACATTTGCTAGTATATATCATATATTGGATTTCTGCAATAAGTATTTTTTTATGAATACCTTTTTAGCAGGAAATAAAAACAGAGAATTAGTGTCATACTCAAATATACAAATATGTGCAATTATTTCATTTCATGTATATATATATAACTATATGAGATATGTCTTATTTTAGCTGTTTGTGTGTATTTGTGCTTTTCTGAATTTCTTGGAATAATGGGCAATTTTAAGCTGGTATTCAGGAGAAAGATTAGTCAAACACAATGGCATATAGTTCCAGATGTCTTGTCCCAAGGGGTGTTGGATCTGACTGCAGCACATAAGGAGCACAGCTAGGAGCTCTATGCATCATTTATGCTGGACTATATTTACGAAGACCAGACTGAACTCCTGAATGATCATATTGAATAGAATTTCACGAATTTTCTAACATCTGCTCAAGGAAATTTGCATAGGTACCACATGAGATAACTAGCTGACAATGCTTCAGACTCTTTAGATTTTTTAAACTAGATTTTGTAAAATGTTCCCTAACCAAACTACCAGTCCTGCTTCAGCACTCTTTCCCTCCAAAGGTAAATTCTTCCTTTTCTATTATTTCCAAGAACAATAGAATTAGCTAGGAAGAAAAAAGTACTATAAAGTTACTTGAAGCTAAGAGAAAAATTTTAAAACAGAAACCAAAGGTATATATATTTTAAAGAGGTTAGATATTATAAGTTTTAGTAAGACTTAGCAGAAAAAATATTTTGTGTGTTTTAATGACTAAGAAATATTTTATGACTTACTAAATTAAATGTACTCATTTAGATGGATTAGAACCATGTTGCTTAAAATATTAAAATAAAAATATGATTGGTGCAGATTGAATTTGGTGCCACTGTTTTCATAACAATGACATGAAATGTCATATTTTGTGAAAACATGACCTGCAACATTTTCAGTTTAGGTCTAATTATCTTACTTTGGAATATTTGGCAAAAAATAAAAAATAGAAATAAAAAATAAAAAATAAAACCTACTTCAGATTAGAGAAACAAGTTTCTTATTTTATTGATTTTCTTACCACTTTGATATGGTTAGGTGTAAAGTAGAAATAAACCTCCAAAGCTTGAATTATATTTATGTAGATTATCTAAAATAGTCACACACCACATGCATGAAATTACAAATGTGAATAATTTGCTTTACCAGGAGGACTCTTTATTTTTACGATTCTTTCATAATCAGAATTATTTATTAAATTTATAAATACGTCAATATTTTATTTTGTGTTATTTTTATAAGCTTTCTGAGAGCATATATAGTTTCATAAAGTGAAAAATAATGGACCAGCAGCAATGGAAACATTTCATGTTCCAATGCAAAAAATTATCTGTACTCAAAATCCTAATCAGTAACAATTTTTTTCTAACATCTAAATAGTTTTTTTCTAACATCTAAGTAGATTATCTCAATGGTATATAATAGAAAATAATATAAATGTATTTGGATTTACTATCTGTTAGATTTTTAAAAGATAAAGGTATGGTAACAGCTAATGTTCATATAAAACTCAGCATTTTAATGGAACACTTTCCCATATAAAGGACAAATCTACACATTATATGAACATTTTCAAAATTTGAGCCTTGGAATGTAAAATTACAATGTTATACATTATAGTAATATTTTGTAAAAGTCATAAAAAGAATCCACACAATATTGTGTATATACAAAATTTCACATGGAAATTTGTGCTTATAAATGACTATAATTTACTTAAAAAAAATACCAACCTTTCAGGAATACACTGTGTATACAGGGAGCAGAGTATTAATACCCAAAATGTCCTGAGATATACTTCATATCCCATCCAGGATTTTAAACGCTAAGATCAACAGAATTGGTTTTATTCAACATGCTCAGCTTCCCAGGAACTTGTTTCTTTTTAAAAAAAAAATGTGGTAAAAGACACTTAACATAAAATGTACCTTCTTAGTCATTTTAAAGTGTAGAGTTCAGTAGTGTTTAGTATATTCACATTGTTGTTGCAAGTAATCTCAAGAACTACTGCAGATGCCTCATATGTGTGGACTCACAAGCTATTTTTCTTTCTGCAACTGGCTTACCTCACTTAGAATAGTGTCCTCAAGTTTCATCTATGTTGTCAAATGTGTTAGAAAGTCATCTTTTAAGGCTGAATAATATTCCATTGTATGTGTATATCACATTTTATTCATTCATACATCGATAGATCTCAGGTGGATTTTATATTTTGGTTACTGTGAATATTGCTGCTGTGAACACTGGTGTGTAAATATCACTTTGAGATCTTATTTTCAATTATGTTGCATGCATAACCAGAAGTACAATTGCTGCATCATTTTGGTCTTCAATTTTTAATGTTTTGAAGAACTGTTTTTATAGTACCTGTACCAGTTTATATTATGGGTAAAAGTGCATAAAGTTTCCAATTCCTTCACATCTTATCAGCACTTTTTTTTTTTTCTTTTTTTTGAGAGACAGTCTCCCTCTATTGCCCAGACTGGAGTGCAGTGGTGCAATCTTGGCTCATTGCAACCTCCACCTCCTGGGTTCAAGCTATTCTCCTGCCTCAGCCTCCCGAATAGCTGGGACAACAGGTGTGCACCAACCACGCCTGGCTAGTTTTTTTGTATTTTTAGTAGAGACAGGGTTTCACCATATTGGCCAGGCTGGTCTTGAACTCCTGACCTTGTGATCTGCCCGCCTCAGCCGCCCAAAGTGCTGGGATTACAGGCGTGAGCCACTGTGCCTGGCCCACTTTTTTTTTTTTTTTTTTTTTAAGAGTAGCTGTCCTAATAGGTGTGAGGTGGTAGTTCAGTGTGCTTTTGATCTGTGGTTCCCTAGTGATGAATTATGTCCAGCAGTTTTCTGTATGCTTGCATCTGGCCCCCATGCATTTATCGAATTTGGAAAATTTCTCATTCTTGCTTTTAATCTCAGATATGTAATTGAAATTTTTTTTCTCTCTTTCACTCCTATATGGAGAACAGTTTTCAGCCTCCAACATACTTATTTTTTTCATCCCACCAATATTTCTATTTAGATGAGCTTGAATTTTCTCCGTATTAAAAACAGCTCATTTGAATGCAACATTTTATTTTCTTCAGTTGTATGTTTATTATATAAAAAATTTAAAATCAGAAGTATTTGCATAATTATTTTCTTCCTCAATAGAATTGTGTAGTTATGGCTTCAGATTTAGTGTTTATTTAATAATGTGATAATTGTTAATTTCCTCACCAAAAGCCAGTTCCCTCATGCATCATAGAAAGCTATGTCTACTCATCACCTACCATTTCTCCCAGAGATAATGTGACATAATTTTAGTTCTTTTTGGATTGAGCTTGGGCCTTTTGCCAAGTTTCTTCTTCTTCATTAATATTATCACAATCCCTCTCCTCAGAAAAGAACAATGTGCAATTTCTACTGGAAATCTGAATTATGCCATTCCTAATCACTTGTCTGTCTCCATCTCTCCTGGGGTTAATCAATAGAATATATATATATACACACACACACACACACGTGTGTGTGTGTGTATATATATCTTATAATTTTAGATTTTATTTTATCTCTTGAAAATATTTTTGAAAAACTTAGACTTGAAAAAAATGTTTTACTGTTATGAGTTACCATAAAAAACTAAATTTCCGAATTTCTGAGTACACTTTTCCCCTTTCATCAATGTAGATTTTAAAAATGTTACTTTTTGTGTACCACATATGTCATTTTGTAACTTCATATTTGGAGACTATTTACTATTGCCTCATACAAAATTATATTAATGTAATGATTTTTAGTCTTTTACATTTTATTTTATCATCATGAAAACATCTGCATTGGCAGAACATGTATTACTAATTTAGAAAAGCAAATTTTGTAGACCTACATGATTCCTTCAAGATTTTTTTTTTGTGTGTGTGTGTACATATATATAGAGAAACTTGCCAGTCAATAAAAGAGACCATGTCAAAACAACTATTTCAAATCAATCTTGTGCGTATGTGTGAGTGTGTGTGTGTGTGTGTGTGTGTGTGTGTGTGTGTGTGTGTGTGTGTGTACGTTAGTTTTTCCTAGATTGCACTGACATCATCATGCTGGTAATGAAATATACTTCCCTATATATATATAAATCATAAAGAAAAAAATAAACATAGGTAGAATTTGTACAACTGGATATCTCAGTTTAAAAAACATTACTGGTTTCTGTTGTAGGGGTTTGTATATCTGTTTCTGTATATATGTATAAAAGTATATATTGATATAATCCAAAATGACTTCCTTCACAATAGTAAGCTTTAGAACTACTGTATAGACATTTTATTTATTTAATTAGCTTATATATACTGAATATGATTAACGAAGCAAACAAAACAGAAAAAAACAACTACTGTGGATTAGAAATTTCTTATTAAAGTTAGAGTCACTAATAGACTCCCATGAGTACAATTAAATGTAAAAGAAGTCAGTTGTACATATATATATATAGCCAAAGTGGTAGCTGATAGGTGAAGACTGGTTAGGAAAATAATGAAAGCTGGTTCTTTCAGAAATGCCACAGTAAGTAGCATGCATATTTCCCTACCAATCTCCTACAGAGTTAGCAGATTATGTGGGACGAAATATATCTTCTGTATTCCTAGCTGAAAATTAATGGAAAAATAAATCTGTAATCATCACATATTAACTTTAAAAAGCAAATGGTCTTAGTGCTATGCTAAATGAATGTTAGTATACAGAATTCAAATTTAATGTATTTTCAAAATTAGCCTGTCTGTGGTTTTCTACATAAAAAATATTAACAGAAATGACATAAATTATCATCAAATGATCTTGGTTTTAATTAATTTCAATGATTCTCTATAAACATATGATTATAAATGCACTGAACCATCATTATAAAATAATTTCTATACCATGAAGTACTATCAGGGTTAAGGATTAAATAATAGCCCCATTAACTGTATTAAGATTTAATATCTGTAATTCTCACTTTTGGTCTATCTATCATCTATCTTCTTGTTATTTTCTCAGTTCTTTCAAATAAGACTTTTGTTATGAATCAACTAAAATTCAATTGAATAATCGCATCACATGCAATTATGTTTTATATATAACATAATAACATTTTAATATTAATTTGTTTGTAGCTAAATAAAACACTTATTTATTGTCTGTGTCAATAAGTATGTTACAAGCTAGGGTTCAAGAAAAAAAATTAAGCATTTCTTTTTAAAAAAATGTGTGAATATGAAGTTAGGTTTTCTCAATCCCAGAGAAAACAATGGGAGGATTCCTTAAGAAAAATTGTACTTATATTATTAATCTGACTCAAAAAATGTAAGCATGAATATGTAATCTATAAAAGGGTAGCACTGAGTAGTTTTCATGAATTTGAACTCCTAACAAAATCACCCCTAAAATTCATAATGCAAAAAAAAAAAAAAGATCAATTCTAAGTCCTCAGCATAACCTGCTGCCAGTATTTGAAACAGCTGATCACTTTATCCTTCTAGAAAAACTGCTTTTTCCTTGATTTTGGGGACGATTTTGGGGACATTTCCTTTTCAGATTTTTAACTTACTTCCCTGGTAGATACACTTGTCAGAATTCTTTGCTGGATCCTGTTAATTTTCCCAACTGTTAAATGTCGTTCATTCCGTGGACACAGTACTTGCTCCCCTATTCCCTACCAAAGTTCTCACTGACTTCCTTTTAAAGTACCCTGGAAACTGACAGATTTGTAGCTTCAACCAGAAAATTCAGGCACATATTTACCACATTCTTATGATTTCTTTTTTTCCTGGATCCACAAAGATTGAAACTCGCCACATGGGGGCACATTCGTTCACCATAACTGTGACTAAAATTGGTGACATTTTAATTTGCAGGCAATTACCTCTACAAACACCTCCCTTCATTAGAAATAAAAATTGAGATGTTCAAAGCATCTTACAGGTCAAAGAGCTAAGCCAGATCCTCACTCAAGCACTCAAGAGTTTTTTTTTTTTTTTTTTTCCCCGAGAAAAACTCTGGAGGAACAAACAACTTTGAACATTTTCCCACTGAAGTCCTAGCGTTTTGGCGCTGACAGCGTTAACTTCCACACGGAAGCTGCCCCTCCGCCCTCCAGAAGGAAAGAGGACCCGTATGGGAGCCGCAGAGAAGCACCTAGAACCCTGGGGCCTGAGGGCCGGCTGGAGGCAACACAGGGCTGGTAAGAACGAATATGACCTCGTGTTAAACTGGAAACGAGAAGGAGGGCAGAATATGGGTAGACAAGTCAGAACAGCTGCTCCCATAGCCGCCAGAAGCAGTAGACTCTTCTGAACTGTGGGACCCAAGACTGCCGGGTACGCAGCGGGCACAGGACGGCAGGGGCACCTGCGCTGCCGCCTACCGCCCTGGAGGGCGCTTCAGGCCCAGATCCCAGGGCAGCAGAGGGTGCGACAAGGCGTCCCAGCAGCCGCGGCCCTGCAGATCCTTGGGGCGCCTAGCCGGCATCCCCTCCCCTGACCCGACGCCTTCTCTTTGTCCTGAAGGATGGACTACAAAGCTATGTCCGGCGGTGTGGACGAAACTCAGTAAAAGGGGTTTCGGCAAGGGGAGACTCACCCGCCATCTCCGTAGGAAGGTGGCTGGGGCTGTGTCCGCGCAGCCCAGTCCCGGCCTCCTCCTCCTCCCAGAGGGCTTCCAGGTCTGACCGAGGGTCGCTGGGACTCGAGAACTGGAGGCTCTGACTGGAACACTCCTGGGCGCACTCTGGCTCAGCCTGGACCCGGGCAGGCCCGTTTTCACCGGGGTGTCTACACTAGGGTCTCCCAAGGGAGCGAGGCGTCCGGGCGGGCGCCAGGGTGGCAGGGCCGAGTCTCCGGAGGTGGCCGCTCTGAAGGCCGAATCTGGCCAGAAAATCTGGCCAGAAAAAGGGACCACTGCGTCCTTGCGGCCTCCTTTCCACGTTAACCGGGGGCAGAGAACACCCAGGCCCTGTTGTGGGTGCCTAACGCGCTGGGGCGCATAGGCCAAGCCAGTCCAACCAGGGTGTCCAGTCAGGGGCGCGCTGAGGCAGAAGGCTTTAGAGATCGAGGGACATGGGGGACCCCTGACGCCAGGTCTCCTTCTCGCTTCCGGGTCCGCACTCTGGGTCCGCAGTCCCTCAACCCACCAGGAGGCCAGAGATGCGGCTGGGGTGGATCCAGGGAGCTGGGGCCCAGATCCACCAAGATCAGGGAAGGTTCCTGAGGGCCCGCTGTCCCTCAGGGCCTGAAGAAAATCCATTCTCCGCGTGCTTGCGTTGGAGAACACAGTGGCCCCCACCGCCCGCCCTGAGACCTCCGCAGGGTCCTGATCCAGAACTTGACGACCGGACGCCATCTCATCTCTCCCCACAGAACCCCTGTCAGCCTGCCGGGGGACGCGGTGCCCGCCCTCCGGCATCCGGGAAACACAGCGTCCCAGCCGGCGCCTGCGCAGGTGCCACACTTCCTGGTCCTCTCTGGCTGCGTCTGAGGGCCTTGGCTCTGGCCAGGGGCGCTGCAACGGGCTCAGCCTTCTAGGGGTGGCGGGTGAAGGCCTACACCTGCCCCAGGACGGCCAGGTCCACCAGCACCTGCAACAGACGGAGAATTGAAGGAGCATCTTGAAGCTGTGGCTGTCTTGAAGGTGTCGCCGCTTGTCCTCACGAGCACCATTTTGATTCTCGTGCCCTGTGTGCATGGGTGGCCAGCGTTGCTGGTAGGGCTCCTACACGCTCAGAGTGGCCTTGGCCAGGAAGTCCAGGGTTTCCGCAGGCAGAGTGGATGAACAAGGTAAGTGAGGCTGCTTGTCACCTTCGTGAGGACCAGGACACAGTGCACATAGCTCATGAAACTGCCCCAGTGCCAGAAGTGCTGAGAATGGGAGTCTGCAAAGGCTGGAGTTTTATATTTGGTTCCTTTGCCAGGCCGACATAGTACAGAGTTCCAACATCAGCAAAAAGGTCAAGATCATGAGTATGCTCTGCCATGGGAGAGGCAGCACAAAATGCCTTCCAAACCAGCAGTGTATTGGCCACCAGTAGCGCCAGACATGCATAGGTAGAGAAGCCATTAGCATTCTGGGTCCTCCCAAAATTCTTGTACTGTGGCATGTATGGGACCACCCCTCCAAAGATCGTGGTCCCAGCAGCCCCCCCAGGAAACCAGATGGTGCGGCAGGACAGAAACCAATCCAGGCCTTCTGCTTCCATGCCCAACATCTGTGCCACCCAGTAGGCAGGGTGATGTCCACCTTGCCTAAGCCTCTCACTCTTATGGGCTCCTGCACCTGCACATTGAGGTTTACCTCCACATTGCTGCAGCTATTCTGTGCAGTCCTCTACCAATGACTGTCCTGATCTGCCAGGGCACTCTTCTCTGTCCCTCTGTTTGGTGGAGAACCCCTTATGATTTTCTTAATAACTTTTTCTTCCCTCTAGTGTACTGTATTGTAAGAATGCAGTATATAAGGCTAGGCTCAGTGGCTCATGCCTCTAACCCCAGCACTTTAAGGGGCCAACGTAGGAGGTTCACTTGAGCCCAGGAGTTCAAGACCAGCCTGGACAACATAGGGAGACCCCTTCTCTACAAAAACAAACAAACAAAAAATACAAAAATACAAAATTTAGTCAGGCGTGGTGGCACAGGTTTGTAGTCGCAGCTACTTGGGAGTCTGAGGCAGGAGGATTGCTTGAGCCTGGGATGTGGAAGCCTCAGTGAGCTGTGATCACTCCATTTGCACTCCAGCCTGGGCAATAGAGGAAGACCCTGTCTCAAAAAAAAAAATACAGTATATAATACATATAATATACAAAATATGTGCTAATCAACTGTTAACTGTTTATGTTATCATCAATAAGGCTCTGGTCAGCAGTACGCTATTTGTAGTTGAAAGTTTGGGGCATCAAAAGTTATACATGGATTTAAAAATAATAAGGTCTCAGCCCCTAACTCCAGGGTTGTTCAGGAGTCAACTGTATATCCATCACTAAATGCTTTAATATTCCCAACTCCTTATTATCCATGAACAAATCTGACCACTGTTTACTACATCCCTGGCAGACACTCTGGTTCAAGCAGTTATCTATCATCTCTTTCTTAGAATATTGACATAATCATCACCTAATTCCCTTGCTTCCACATTTGTTCTGCCTCACAAATCTAGTTTCTATTTCCCAGAGGGGTCATTTTTAAATATGTCAGATGTGGTCACCCCTCAGATCAGATTCATCCAATGGCTTCTGTCATATTCAGAGTAAGTCAAGAATCATTCCTAAAAAGCCATGTGTAATCTTGACGTTTTCCTTTCTGTCATCAACTCTGACACTACTATTTTTCACTGTGTGTCATTTACTATGGAATTCCATTGGTTTCCAGCCTCAGATAACTTTTCCTCGTTCTTTATAATGACTGGGTGGGGAGAATTCAGACTTCAAATACACAATTGATGTGGGGAAATATTTTAAATACATACTAAGCTGCATGGTAGGGAAAGGATGAGGAGATATGCTCACTCCCTAGAATAGCTTCAATCTTCATAATTTAGCACAACAAAATGAAAAGTGAAACAAAGAGAAATAAATTTCTATAGAAGAACCTGTTGAATGTTAACATCCTCTTATATACTCATGAGAATATACACATGCACACACACAATTAAAAAAGCATTCATAAGTTTCTGTTTTCCAAGTGTATATCTGTGTGTGTATGTGCATATTTAATTTTGCAAAATAAGGTTTTTCAGTAGTAGAATGTATCTCTTGTGAACCCTTCTAGATCTTATTTTTACCATGTTCTGTGAGCTGAACAGAACTGCCCTGTATGAACTACGACAAAGAGCAATTTGGTTGTAGAGTGGACATTCAATTGACCTTGAACAATCAAAAGAGAGATAGCTCCCTCCATATTATCTCTGTCTCTGGATTCTGACAATTGCTCCATCTTCTCATCCATCATGGTTAGCATTAGATATGGTTCATGGCTGTTAATATCCCCCCCGTTATTAAAAGAGATATTTTGTTCTCTTATGGGAAAAAGTTTCCATAAGATTTTATTTATCTCTTCCTTGAAGATTTCAAAGAGTATACCTGTAAAATCATCAGGTTTACTTTTTGTATGTGTTTCGTTTGTATTTTTTTTCTCTTTTCTTGGATGGGAGAAAGCTTTTAACAACTGATTCAATGTCGCTAATTAAATGTATAGAAATAGATTATTTCTTCTTGAGTCAGTTTTAATACCTTCTATTTTTAGATGTGTGGATTTTAAAATTTATTAACAAATTTATTGACATGTGTTTGTGTTTTATTAATACTATATCTATAATTATGTAGCTCTCTGAAAAATATGTTTTAAGTATTTCTTAAAAAGGAAATACATTTCCAGAATATTTTAAGTTATTAACCCTTTCATGACTAAGCAGCAATAAAGAGACATTTTTGAAATTTTTACGTTTGTCTTTTAAGAATAAGTATTTATTACTCTATTATGGGAATCAGTTAAACTGCTTCACCAAACACATATAACTTATTTATACGGTATGCTGTAAAAAGCTGAAAAATTATATTTTACTAAGCAATATACAAATTCTTTAGGGAAAAAAATAACTGCCTGTGCATGTTGAGACATGTTTAGTGTTCTTTTATACTTTCAATAATGCATGTTGTTATGATAAAAAGATTTTTATAAGTATTTTAAACATATATATTTATATCATATTACATAGCTATACAACTGTGTGTGTTTGTGTTTGTATACATGCATATATTTTGAGGTTATCTGAAAGGAATTTTAGAACATTTAAATGGCAGACCTTATCAACAGATTCTCATCTGGAGTGTCTTCCTAGTGAATCACAAGTTTAGACAAAATTTTCTTAGTTGAGACTGAAACCATATTATAAGGTCACATGATTAGTTCCACAGATTTTATATCCTCTCAATTTCTTATATTATTTCTTAATTTCAATTTTTTAAAATTCTTAATTTTTTGTATGCTGTTAGTTTTGGGTCAAAATGTTGTGGTCTTTAAGAACGTTGAGAATGTTACACTATTAAAATGTTATTTTGCTAAGATTTATTTCTTATAATATTTCTAATGTTCACTAAGATTTTAATAATTTTTCACACTGTTAAAATGCTGCGTTAAAATTTCTTTATTTTTACAAAATTTTATTGATTAATTACAAATGCATTTTTAATTTATGTATCTAATGCTTTGTTGTTGCCCTTTACACACAAGTCCTGAAGACTCTTCATTACTTTTCTTCATTATTCACAACTTTTACATTTGTCCACTAAAATTATGATTATTAATTACTTACCAAAAAAAGAGTCTCCCTTATTGTAATAAAAGCATTAGTATTGCTTTAAATATAACAAAACACATCAGTGGTGACTTATTATTTACAAGGATGTTTTTCATCATTATTTATTATTATACATACCATGTCAACTAATTCAAGTTCAATGTAATAATAAAGTACCATCATATTTTTCTTTAAAGACATCTTATCTTTTTTTTATTATGATTATACTTTAAGTTCTGGGGTACATGTGCAGAATGTGCAGGTTTGTTACATAGGTATACACGTGCCATGGTGGTTTGCTTCACCCATTAACCCGTCATCTACATTAGGTATTTCTCCTAATGCTATCCCTCCCCTAGCCCCCCACCCCCTGACAGGCCCCTGTGTGTGTGGTTCCCCTCCCTGTGTCCATGTGTTCTCATTATTCAACTCCCACTTATGAGTGAGAACATGCAGTGTTTGGTTTTGTGTTCTTTTTTTTTCTGGTTTAAGTATTTATTGATTTCATTTCAACAAATAATGATTACTTTGATATTACGTCCACTTATTTGATACACGCATGACGTAAAAGCGGGGCAGTTTTTCTTAATACCTTGCTTGGTTTTCTCATGGGCTGCCATTTCTTCTTCTTTTTTTTTTATTATACTTTAAGTTTTAGGGTACATGTGCACATTGTGCAGGTTAGTTACATATGTATACATGTGCCATGCTGGTGTGCTGCACCCACTAACTCGTCATCTAGCATTAGGTATATCTCCCAATGCTATCCCTCCCCCCTCCCCCCACCCCACCACAGTCCCCAGGGTGTGATATTCCCCTTCCTGTGTCCATGTGATCTCATTGTTCAATTCCCACCTATGAGTGAGAATATGCGGTGTTTGGTTTTTTGTTCTTGCAATAGTTTACTGAGAATGATGATTTCCAATTTCATCCATGTCCCTACAAAGGACATGAACTCATCATTTTTTATGGCTGCATAGTATTCCATGGTGTATATGTGCCACATTTTCTTAATCCAGTCTATCATTGTTGGACATTTGGGTTGGTTCCAAGTCTTTGCTATTGTGAGTAATGCCGCAATAAACATACGTGTGCATGTGTCTTTATAGCAGCATGATTTATAGTCCTTTGGGTATATACCCAGTAATGGGATGGCTGGGTCAAATGGTATTTCTAGTTCTAGATCCCTGAGGAATCGCCACACTGACTTCCACAATGGTTGAACTAGTTTACAGTCCCAGCAACAGTGTAAAAGTGTTCCTATTTCTCCACATCCTCTCCAGCACCTGTTGTTTCCTGACTTTTTAATGATCGCCATTCTAACTGGTGTGAGCTGGTATCTCATTGTGGTTTTGATTTGCATTTCTCTGATGGCCAGTGATGATGAGCATTTTTTCATGTGTTTTTTGGCTGCTTAAATGTCTTCTTTTGAGAAGTGTCTGTTCATGTCCTTCGCCCACTTTTTGATGGGGTTGTTTGTTTTTTTCTTGTAAATTTGTTTGAGTTCATTGTAGATTCTGGATATTAGCCCTTTGTCAGATGAGTAGGTTGCGAAAATTTTCTCCCATTTTGTAGGTTGCCTGTTCACTCTGATGGTAGTTTCTTTTGCTGTGCAGAAGCTCTTTAGTTTAATTAGATCCCATATTTCAATTTTGTCTTTTGTTGCCATTGCTTTTGGTGTTTTGGACATGAAGTCCTTGCCCATGCCTATGTCCTGAATGGTAATGCCTAGGTTTTCTTCTAGAGTTTTTATGGTTTTAGGTCTAACGTTTAAGTCTTTAATCCATCTTGAATTGATTTTTGTATAAGGTGTAAGGAAGGGATCCAGTTTCAGCTTTCTACATTTGGCTAGCCAGTTTTCCCAGCACCATTTATTAAATAGGGAATCCTTTCCCCATGGCTTGTTTTTCTCAGGTTTGTCAAAGATCAGATAGTTGTAGATATGTGGCATTATTTCTGAGGGCTCTGTTCTGTTCCATTGATCTATATCTCTGTTTTGGTAGCAGTACCATGCAGTTTTGGTTACTGTAGCCTTGTAGTATAGTTTGAAGTCAGGTAGTGTGATGCCTCCAGCTTTGTTCTTTTGGCTTAGGATTGCCTTGGCAATGCGGGCTCTTTTTTGGTTCCATATGAACTTTAAAGTAGTTTTTTCCAATTCTGTGAAGAAAGTCATTGGTAGCTTTATGGGTATGGCATTGAATCTGTAAATTACCTTGGGCAGTATGGCCATTTTCATGATATTGATTCTTCCTACCCATGAGCATGGAATGTTCTTCCATTTGTTTGTATCCTCTTTTATTTCCTTGAGCAGTGGTTTGTAGTTCTCCTTGAAGAGGTCCTTCACATCCCTTGTAAGTTGGATTCCTAGGTATTTTATTCTTTTTGAAGTAATTGTGAATGGGAGTTCACTCATGATTTGGCTCTCTGTTTGTCTGTTGTTGGTGTATAAGAATGCTTGTGACTTTTGTACATTGATTTTGTATCCTGAGACTTTGCTGAAGTTGCTTATCAGCTTAAGGAGATTTTGGGCTGAGACAATGGGGTTTTCCAGATATACAATCCTGTCGTCTGCAAACAGGGACAATTTGACTTCCTCTTTTCCTAATTGAATACCCTTGATTTCCTTCTCCTGCCTAATTGCCCTGGCCAGAACTTCCAACACTATGTTGAATAGGAGTGGTGAGAGAGGGTATCCCTGTCTTGTGCCAGTTTTCAAAGGGAATGCTTCCAGTTTTTGCCCATTCAGTATGATATTGGCTGTGGGTTTGTCATAGATAGCTCTTATTATTTTGAAATACGTCCCATCAATACCTAATTTATTGAGAGTTTTAGCATGAAGGGTTGTTGAATTTTGTCAAAGGCTTTTTCTGCATCTATTGAGATAATCATGTGGTTTTTGTCTTTGGCTCTGTTTATATGCTGGATTACATTTACTGATTTGTGTATATTGAACCAGCCTTGCATCCCAGGGATGAAGCCCACTTGATCATGGTGGATAAGCTTTTTGATGTGCTGCTGGATTCGTTTTGCCAGAATTTTATTGAGGATTTTTGCATCAATATTCATCAAGGATATTGGTCTAAAATTCTCTTTTTTGGTTGTGTCTCTGCCAGGCTTTGGTATCAGAATGATGCTGGCCTCATAAAATGAGTTAGGGAGGATTCCCTCTTTTTCTATTGATTGGAATAGTTTCAGAAGGAATGGTACCAGTTCCTCCTTGTACCTCTGGTAGAGTTCGGCTGTGAATCCATCTGGTCCTGGACTCTTGTTGGTTGGTAAACTATTGATTATTGTCACAATTTCAGCTCCTGTTATTGGTCTAGTCAGAGATTCAACTTCTTCCTGGTTTAGTCTTGGGAGAGTGTATGTGTCGAGGAATTTATCCATTTCTTCTAGATTTTCTAGTTTATTTGCGTAGAGGTGTTTGTAGTATTCTCTGATGGTAGTTTGTATTTCTGTGGGATCGGTGGTGATATCCCCTTTATCATTTTTTATTGTGTCTATTTGATTCTTCTCTCTTTTTTTCTTTATTAGTCTTGCTAGCAGTCTATCAATTTTGTTGATCCTTTCAAAAAACCAGCTCCTGGATTCATTAATTTTTTGAAGGGTTTTTTGTGTCTCTATTTCCTTCAGTTGTGCTCTGATTTTAGTTATTTCTTGCCTTCTGCTAGCTTTTGAATGTGTTTGCTCTTGCTTTTCTAGTTCTTTTAATTGTGATGTTAGGGTGTCAATTTTGGATCTTTCCTGCTTTCTCTTGTGGTCATTTAGTGCTATAAATTTCCCTCTACACACTGCTCTGAATGCGTCCCAGAGATTCTGGTATGTTGTGTCTTTGTTCTTGTTGGTTTCAAAGAACATCTTTATTTCTGCCTTCATTTCGTTATGTACCCAGTAGTCATTCAGGAGCAGGTTGTTCAGTTTCCATGTAGTTGAGCGGTTTTGAGTGAGATTCTTAATCCTCAGTTCTAGTTTGATTGCACTGTGGTCTGAGATATAGTTTGTTATAATCTCTGTTCTTTTACATTTGCTGAGGAGAGCTTTACTTCCAAGTATGTGGTCAATTTTGGAATAGGTGTGGTGTGGTGTTGAAAAAAAATGTATATTCTGTTGATTTGGGGTGGCGAGTTCTGTAGATGTCTATTAGGTCTGCTTGGTGCAGAGCTGAGTTCAATTCCTGGGTATCCTTGTTGACTTTCTGTCTCGTTGATCTGTCTAATGTTGACAGTGGGGTGTTAAAGTCTCCCATTATTAATGTATGGGAGTCTAAGGCTCTTTGTAGGTCACTCAGGACTTGCTTTATGAATCTGGGTGCTCCTGTATTGGGTGCATATATATTTAGGATAGTTAGCTCTTCTTGTTGAATTGATCCCTTTACCATTATGTAATGGCCTTCTTTGTCTCCTTTGATGTTTGTTGGTTTAAAGTCTGTTTTATCAGAGACTAGGATTGCAACCCCTGCCTTTTTTTGTTTTCCATTTGCTTGGTAGATCTTCCTCCATCCCTTTATTTTGAGCCTATGTGTGTCTCTGCACGTGAGATGGATTTCCTGAATACAGCACACTGATGGGTCTTGACTCTTTATCCAATTTGCCAGTCTGTGTCTTTGAATTGGAGCATTTAGTCCATTTACATTTAAAGTTAATATTGTTATGTGTGAATTTGATCCTGTCATTATGATGTTAGCTGGTGATTTTGCTCGTTAGTTGATGCAGTTTCTTCCTAGTCTCGATGGTCTTTACATTTTGGCATGATTTTGCAGCAGCTGGTACTGGTTGTTCCTTTCCATGTTTAGCGCTTCCTTCAGGAGCTCTTTTAGGGCAGGGCTGGTGGTGACAAAATCTCTCAGCATTTGCTTGTCTGTAAAGTATTTTATTTCTCCTTCACTTATGAAGCTTAGTTTGGCTGGATATGAAATTCTGGGTTGAAAATTCTTTTCTTTAAGAATGTTGAATATTGGCCCCCACTCTCTTCTGGCTTGTAGGGTTTCTGCCGAGAGATCCGCTGTTAGTCTGATGGGCTTCCCTTTGAGGGTAACCCGACCTTTCTCTCTGGCTGCCCTTAACATTTTTTCCTTCATTTCAACTTTGGTGAATCTGACAATTATGTGTCTTGGAGTTGCTCTTCTCGAGGAGTATCTCTGTGGCATTCTCTGTATTTCCTGAATCTGAACGTTGGCCTGCCTTGCTAGATTGGGGAAGTTCTCCTGGATAGTATCCTGGAGAGTGTTTCCCAACTTGGTTCCATTCTCCCCATCACTTTCAGGTACACCAATCAGACGTAGATTTGGTCTTTTCACATAGTCCCATATTTCTTGGAGGCTTTGCTCATTTCTTTTTATTCTTTTTTCTCTAAACTTCCCTTCTCGCTTCATTTCATTTATTTCATCTTCCATTGCTGATACTCTTTCTTCCAGTTGATCGCATCGGCTCCTGAGGCTTCTGCATTCTTCACATAGTTCTCGAGCCTTGGTTTTCAGCTCCATCAGCTCCTTTAAGCACTTCTCTGTATTGGTTATTCTAGTTATACATTCTTCTACATTTTTTTCAAAGTTTTCAACTTCTTTGCCTTTGGTTGGAATGTCCTCCCGTAGCTCAGAGTAATTTGGTCGTCTGAAGCCTTCTCTCAGCTCGTCAAAATCATTCTCCATCCAGCTTTGTTCCGTTGCTGGTGAGGAACTGCGTTCCTTTGGAGGAGGAGAGGCGCTCTGCGTTTTAGAGTTTCCAGTTTTTCTGTTCTGTTTTTTCCCCATCTTTGTGGTTTTATCTACTTTTGGTCTTTGATGATAGTGATGTTCAGATGGGTTTTTGGTGTGGATGTCCTTTCTTTTTGTTAGTTTTCCTTCTAACAGACAGGACCCTCAGCTGCAGGTCTGTTGGAATATCCTGCCGTGTGAGGTGTCAGTGTGCCCCTGCTGGGGGGTGCCTCCCAGTTAGGCTGCTTGGGGGTCAGGGGTCAGGGACCCACTTGAGGAGGCAGTCTGCCCGTTCT